>NC_060211.1:16896071-17196785 GCF_021130785.1 Homalodisca vitripennis
TAGAAGCTTCGCAAAATTTCTGGTATAGGTAATTTCATCTCTTCCTCGTTCATACAAACCCCAACATTGTTGATTCATAACCACGCAATCTGCCTTAGAGAGCTTTCTCTCTACTCGCTAAGTTAATATTTCCCTTTACTCTTGCAAAAATATTCACTCACACCTACATTTAGAGTACTAAATTGCATTTTATTAAGAAAATCATCACACACGAATGGATTTTAAGAAAAAATTTATTTATCTCTTTGACATTATTTCGCTAAATGTATTAATTTCTAACCCACGCCTTATTTGCGTAAATATTTAAACTGTTATTTATACTGTAATTTGTTATTATGGTAGAAATAATATTTTTAATGCAGTCTAAAATCTACCGCAAATATTTAAATAATTTTTTCATGTTCTACTTTATTTCTTTCTTAAGGATTCAATTTATAATTACCTCTATCAGTATTGGTTTGCATTTTCTAATATACACTGTTTCTTTGTGAAACATTACAAATGAACTAATTATTTTCATACTGCAGTAACTTTACTTTTTATCAAATTTTTACGAGACTGTTGGTTTACCTACCGAGATAAATCAATTAGATTACTATGAGATAAGTACATAAGATAAGCATATGGAACTTTCGTCACTGAACCGTCATGTTCTATAAAAACTAAAATAATGTGTATAAAACTAGTCAGTTCTAAAACACTCTAATCTCCCTAAATTTGAGAACTTGAGGCCTTTATCTGTGTGATCCCAGTTTTTGGTGGTGCAGGCTCCGAAAGCTCTCAGCCTTCAGGAGCTTGTAGTCACTGGAAACTACAAAACTCTAGAAGTACGGGAACAAAGGAAGCACAATAAAGATTTGTTTGTATCTGTAACGTGTCTATAGTAAGCTTATCTACTATAAACTAATTACAACTATTTTTGTTTTAGTATAAGAGATATCAATGGAATTCAATAATTAACCTCAGTATAAATTTAACAGTGATTTTTTAATTAAAATTTGAAATCAATAATACAGCAACGCCAAGCTATCTTTCTTTACTTTTAATTTATTCTCAATTAAATCTTATTTATAACTCATCAAAACTTTACAAGTCCAGTCTTAAAATTAACAATCAGTAAGTCATTCAACAATTGTATCCTTCTAGTTCTCAGTGCTAATGTTTTCCACAGAAACTCAAAATTAAAATCTTCATTAAACTTCAAAATAAAATAATCTTCTTCAAATATAAAATGATATAAATAATAAAACAATACTTCTTCTCAAAATAAAAATTAAACAAATTAAGGTAATATTAAAATATAATATATGAACCAAGACAATTTCCAACCAGTTAAAGTCAAAAATTTATCAATTTCAAACTACTTATTTTCTGTAAGTTTCCAATTTACAAATCATTGAATTATCCAGAATTGTTCGCTTGGCTTTGAATGTTAAATTTAGCAACTAGTTAAATATATATAGAATCTCAGAAGATTAAATAAATTTTCTTTTTCAGTAGATTATTCCTGATTAAACCAAATTGAACAGGAAAATATCATCAAGTAAATTTTCTATTTCAATATTAAATCCTAAATTTCACAGTACCTCGCACTTCTCCAGAAGACTTCACCAAGTAACCGAAATGGCTATTATATATTACTTAATTGAAACACTACTTTAAATTTTGAAAAGAAATTTAAATCTTACAACTCAACAAACTCAACCTTCTTCCCGAAAAAATCAAAACGGTAAGAGTAGGCTAAACCTTAATACGTCTACACTCTCTGAGCACACAGCAAAGAAATCCCCTGAAAACGTGGTTGAAGCTACCGGAAGGATCTAGAAGTCCCTCCCACCATCTAATCAAGCTAACATTGGCCAATCAAAATTGAGCAACACAATGTCTGTGTTGAATGGTACCTATCCAACCCAGACATGTAACCTGTGCTCAATACCTACATACAAAAGGAAGCTTCTAGCATTCCTTGAACCCGAATTGACAAGAAATTCAGCACTGCTGGAAGGCTCACAATCTTACAATTCAACTATTATATAAGTTTACAATTCTCTTAATTAAAAATAAAAATATTCCTACAAATAATTCAATAATATAGGAAGCATCCTATAGTATCATATTTCAGTATTATAACTAAAAAATTATTGAGATATGTTCCAATTGTATTGAATTATGAAACATCAATTTTAGAAGAGGATTCTAAACGTCTTTCTTCTATGCTGAATTTTAATGAAAAATTGCTGAGAGAGCACCTTAGGAGAGGAAACCTCTAGTGCCTACCAAAATTATGCCGATCTAAATAAACCGAATTAAAATATTTAACCAATTAATTGAAGAGAAGCTTGGGTGGAATATGTAAGGAATTAAACCTATATATTTTAAAATCCGTAAAAGGAGGACTTACAGGTATTTTTAAATAGCCAAAAATCTTATTAATTGTTTCTACTTCATTAGCAAACTCATCATTGTCGAAGATGGAGCTTTTATTGGCTACTTGTTAACTTATTTACATTCAAACATTCAAACTCGTATAACCCAATATTTAAAAAAACTTTTATTTGTGTTAGGCCTTTCGATAGCAAGGCTATCTTCATCAGACACATCACAAAGGTCTTAACCATAAATAATTTAAACTCCCGTTTTGGCCAACAGGAGAACTAGAACTTTTTTAGGAGGAGAAAACATCAGTTAATTGTCTTGAACAATTAATTAGTAAGTGATGTCTCTGGAAGTAGTTATCCTTCCGCATCGAAGACATTTTCGAGTATTTATTCTTATATGCCAGAAATGGTTAAATTTGTAAACAAATGAACTTGAATTCGTTGTTTTTTTTACAGTTCTATACTCAAACAGTAATTTTAATACCAAAATAATGTTTAAAATAGTTTTACTATTCCTTATGGAAGAATAGGTACTACAATTTTAAATGTCAGATTTGTGTGACTTTTGTGTGATGATGATTCTCAGCTCAAAAGTACGCAGCTTATCAGCTCGAAGCGTGGCTCCATAGCATCTCCCACTCGTGGCATCGCCTCGCGCGTTAATACAGTCTCACTACTCTGTACACAATAGGACACTTTCATAACTAATAATGAAATATATTATTAGTTTAAAACAGCTGATCGATAAAACAAACATATGTTTCCCCCTCAGGCAGAGTTATCCTCAATGCAATAACCAAATTAGTATCAGCTGATAGGTTATAAGCTGCGGTCATAGAGTAGCCTGTATGTCGCGTCGCTCAATAGATCGGATATCGAGATGAGTATTGAACAGTTCTCTCGCTATTATTAACCAAGTGTAGGCTACTTGAGATTTGCTGATTATTCCTACAGTGAAATGTGAAATATTTATTTGTAAATGTCGATAGTTACGTATAGGGTTATCTTTCATTGAAGTTAAACTAGGAACCTATGTATTTTATTATTATTATTATCTGTATCAGATTAATGTAATTCAAATGTTGAATATTTAAACTGTATAGCATTCTATGCTCTTTATTCAATTGAAACCTAACAAGACACGTTAAAGAACAAGCACTAAACATAAATGAATAAACATTGAAGGTGACGTGGACTAATTGAAATGAATTAGCAATACAGCCTCGAGTCGTTTAAAATACAAGATTGTATTAAAAAGTTATACCTTCGACGAAAACCGTAATTAAAACAGCCACTCTAAAGTTAAGGAATAAAATCTTATATCAAAGTGCAAATATCAGGGGCTCTCTTATAAATAATTTATGAAAGGTTAAACTAAGAAAGTAGTTCTCTTCTTTCGTTTGTAAAGTTTAATTTAAACTTTATACGTGCATTTAGATTGAGTTGTGGGCTGTGTATTTCGCGTTTCTTTTAATTTGTATTACTTTTATTAATAGTATTACTTGGGTTGACAAAACTCCTGTAGACTATGACGCTATACTAATCCATAGAATTTGTAAGCAGGTTACGCATTAAAAAGCTACCCACCTGTTACGCTTGAGATAAATATAACATGAGCGTAGTTTGGACGTGGTTAAAAGTTTAACTCTTCTGCTGACAATAATCAATAATACTGATAAAACATTATGAACTGTTTTATTATTTTCTGTAATTTATTATTTTACATTTATATTGATAAAAATTTAATAATTCTGAACAAAACTCTTATATTTCTTATAACACTAAAATATATGTTTTTAAAACAACTCCCTTTAATTTCTAGCTTATATATTTTACACTGCCTCAGCGTCAAGTTATATCAAACGTATGTGTACAATATACAGCGTTTTGGAAAACTAAAGCATTGCATATACTGAATTACACACTTTTATTTCTCTAGCAGAAAAATAAAAAAATATATCTTTAATATTTCTTAGATCTATTTTATAACTATTGC
The DNA here is from genome assembly GCF_021130785.1 of Homalodisca vitripennis. NCBI lineage: Eukaryota > Metazoa > Arthropoda > Insecta > Hemiptera > Cicadellidae > Homalodisca > Homalodisca vitripennis. The sequence continues at coordinate 16,900,446 of NC_060211.1, forward strand.
GTTGCAAAAATTTAATGTACCTGGTGGCATTAAAGTACTCTTTAAAACAAATTTGTTCACTTACAAGGTTTTAAGAGAAAAAGCGTTGTCAGATTTAGCATCAAGCTGTCGGAAGTCCATTATACGAAAGGAAGTTATAAATAGAATAAACAGAGGATTTTGCTCATCAAAAGGCTCTTCTACGTCAAGCGGTATAGTGGTTGTTGATCACTTTACAACCACTTCATTTCAAAACCTTAAAGTAGGGTAGTCATTCAAGTAAAACATAAAAGGAAACAGGATTTTTCCGGACATTTGCCATCGTTAAGTGAAACAAGAAAACAGTAAACACTTAAAAAACACTTAAACACTTAAAAAAAAAAAAAAAAAAAAAAAAAAAAAAAAAAAAAAAAAAAAAAAAGTGTTACTGTTTTCTTGTTTCACTTAACGATGGCAAATGTCCGGAAAAATCCTGTTTCCTTCACAATCCTTCCATCGTCAAACATAACCTTCAAACAAAGAAAACATAAAACTTTCAATCCTGACGCATTCTTTTACCTTATTAACATGCATAATTGAGTATGCTTTATGGTTCTAAAACAGAGTAAAAAATTAAAATTCGAATCAAAATTTCAAACTAGTAGACCTTATTGGAAAATTATATTTTTTAATATAATCCAAGTCAAATGGTATTACATATTTAGTAAGATACTAATCCGAACTGTAAAGAAAATCTATATACATATGTGTACATTTCAATGCTAAATCAAACAACGCTGCTCAAAACCTCTTTCAAAATTAAATATTTTCTACTATTATCAAAATATAAATAAGATTTTTACAGGCATTGATATCAAATTAAACCAAAATTATACAAACAAATTAGGAGTACCAAAATTAACTGTAATGACTGTGACAGCTATTATATTGGAGAAATTGGCAGATATTTTAGTACATTATTTATATTTTAGTACAACATTTCCATTTATGAAAACAAATACCATGTCTACATTAAAATATCAGGTTTAAATGGCAGGTTATCAAAAGAGTTAACAATTGTAACCAAAAACTCCTTTCTTAACTTCAAACGTCTAGAAGCATCATTTATTTACATAAATTAATGTTACATCGTTGTCAGGTGTTAATAGAGCTATAAAAAGTGATCTGAGATCAAAATAATCTTTGGTATTTTTAACATTGTCAATACCTTCAAAATACTTGAAAAGCAAATACTCATTAGCAATTTACTTATTAAGATTTCACATTAAACTGGCAGATTTTCTAAAAGTAGGTGGTAATAAATCATCTCCATTCCACATTTTGTTTTGTACCATGAAATGGATCATCTGTTAATGTGTCATGTTGAACGTTATCTGTTGCTTCACGATGTGGAAAGGTAGAGAGGAATAAGTGTAACTCTTGATGGAGAGTAACGGAAGAGGGTTGAAAAGTGTTCCTGGACAGTTAGGGATCATAATTCAGTGTCCCTCAAAGAAAACAGATTGTAGCTTGTTATCATCTTAAAAGAATTCAGAGTATTATTTTCTCTCTTATGGGAGAGCTCCTTTATAATATTTTCTTTACACATTCTTCCATATTACGACTCTTACATTTTTTACGACTATTTAACTGGTTTGGTTTGGTCACATGTGACATTATGTGTAGAAAGTAGTGACATGGCAAACCTCTGTAAAATAGGTTACGTAGTAATAAGGGAAGCCTTCTTATTGTTCTAAAACTAACGAACCCTTAAATATAAAATTAGCAATAAATATAAAAAAATAATTTCTAAGTTAGGTTATACTTTATAATAACGATATTTAGCATTCAAGGATCAAAGTAACTGTATATAAGGTGTTAGTAATGCATACATGAATAGGATGAGTCTCAGAATCCAGTTTGAAATCTTGAACTTCAAAGCCTGGTACATCAAAATGCATTGTTTATGCAGATGGGAATTCTCCTCCAATCCTGAAAAAGTTTATTGTTGAGAAAATAATTACAATTTTATTGTTTGAGGTGCTCTATTCAGTATTCACTGACTTCATATTTTTAACAAAGAAGTTAAAAATGCTTTAGAACAATGTAAAATATGTGTATATAATTTATGATCGGCACATTCTGCTCAATACATTGATTGTAAAATGTACCATGCACATGATATTTTGTATATTGTGCCTTCAATTTTGATATTCTTACAGTAAAACCATACTTGTAAGATTGAAAGGATAAATACAGATAATAAAATATGAAGCCAGGCGAAAAGAGTAATTTTAATTAGGCTCTTCTTAAAAGTAAATGAATGACAATTGCTACTATCCATATGTCAATAAACAGAATGTAATTTTTTTTATTACAATTTCAACATTGTACCAATTTTTGGTTTTAATAGTAATAGTACGGAATTATTTAAAGAATGCGCAGCTTTAATAGTAAATACATTGAACTCAGCCTGTGTTGCATTTAGGAATTCGATACATTTATAAAATTTTTAATGGACGTAATATATTCATAAAAGTTTATATTTGTTTACACAAATATGTAAGTAAAATATAATCCTTTAAACAATCTATTAAAATAAAATTTAGGTTTAAATCAATATATTTAAACTCTAATAAGGTACATTCAATGCAATAGCATAAACAGTGAGTGCACTAAATATAACACATCTATTAATAGCTCTAAGCCAGCGCTGTACAATTTAAAACATAGGTCAGCCTTGTCAAATTGTCAAAGTCACTTTTCGATAACTGTAGATGGCTTATGCAGAACTTGGACCACTTTGCTATGGTAATCAACAAACAAATATCAAATATAATATAATTGTATATATTTTTGTACATATTCATTGTGAAATATACGTGAAGAAAATTAAATACGTGAAGAATAAAATTTTGAATACGCGAAGATTTTAAATTTATTAGCTATTTTCCCGCTTATTGCTGAAATATGTGATTTTAACACACAAAATTCAACCCTCATTTATTTTTAAAGAGTTTTATGTTAAAATTTAGTCGAAAAATATTTAATGTAATAGGAAATTCTTATTGAATATTCCAAATGAGTTCATATTAATTAATGTAATTATTTGATATTACCAAATTCCAAATTAGGAAAGATTTTTTACTTAATTTCATGTCTAAGTATGGTCCTCAATATAAATATTGAATATAATATCATTTTATCAGGGCAAGCGTTTCTGATAAATAATTACTTGCGGAATGACTGATGTGCTTGTACAGCCCGGAAACATTCGTTAGCCACTCTTCTACCGATACGTCAGCTTGTCACGTGATCCATTTTGTCAGGAATAAACAACTTGTAGGTTACTGCTATAGATCCTTATGTCTGCCTGTCTGTCTATATGAATGTCTGACTATATGACTTTCTGTCTATATGACTTTCTGTCTATATGACTGTCTGTCTATATGACTGTCTGTCTATATGACTGTCTAACTATATGACTGTCTGACTATATGACTGTCTGTCTATATGGCTGTTTGACTATATGACTGTCTGTCTATATGACTGTCTGACTATATGACTGTCTGTCTATATGACTGTCTGTCTATATGACTGTCTGTCTATATGACTGTCTGTCTATATGACTGTCTGTCTATATGACTGTCTGTCTATATGACTGTCTGTCTATATGACTGTCTGTCTATATGACTGTCTGACTATACATTCGTCTTTCTGTCTACCTTTTCAGTTTACCTGGTTTCTGTCCAAATTCTTGCTTTTCGACCTGCTTATCTTCGTATCCATCAGCCTACATATCTCTCTGTCTGCTTGTCTGATTGCCTGTTTGTCTATCTATCCTTCTGTTATCTATCCTTCTGTCCATACCTGTAAAAATACTAAAAACTAATCTCAATGGCCGTAAATATTATTTTGACGTATTTTCTTGATCGTGGAAAAAAGCCAAAATCAACATTGGCGTCAGAAATATAAGTCAATCGAACCAACAGAGGTCATACACCTGCAATGGTAACCAAATTGCGTTCAAAGTTGCGGGTAACTGCTTGTTGGACTAAATAATTGTAGTGCCTGTTTTTAAATCATTAAATACAGACAAGTTAAATTAATAATAAAACTAAAGTCACAAACAAGGCTAACCAAAATAATATTCTCAATAACTTCCCGCAGACGTTAAAAACTACATAGTTAAGAAAAGTTTTCTTAGGTACATTCAGGGGTTTTGTGAAATGCTGCAATTGTTTAAACAGTAGAAATTGTCTAAATGGTGCAAGACAGCTAATCTCGGAGAAGGTGTGAACGCATAATATTTTAATTTAAGCCAAGTGTCGTGGGAGGTAAACCGGCCCTCACCTCTGGTGAAACACAATCTACAATCAGTTTTAATTTTAGAAAGAAATAAACCTAGAGAGAAATAATTTTTTAACGTTAGGGATAAGTGCAGGCCTCTAAACATATATGTGTGTTGATATGTAGAATTAGCACTGTTAGAATTAACATGAAATAGTTCAACCCATCCAATCAACGTTAAATATATATACTTGTACGAAGAACCTGAGGGCCACGCTGAAGATAACAATCCAGTTACTTTTTCTCATTTTCATAACATGTAATCGAATTAGAGAAAATATAAATTAGAGGAAATGAGACAATGAATATCCGTTAATTAGTACACAGGGTAACCACCTTACTAAACGTTGTTATATAATTCAGTAATATGCTGTATACTTGAATACTATACACTTTTATTGGATACTATTTTGCAAAGGCATGAGAACATATGTAAATAATTGCTTACTTCTTTCATTAACAGAGGTTAACTTAAAGGAATTACTGGGATTCAAGGATGAAGGAAATGTGATGTATCTTTCACTCTCAATATTGCTATCGCTATGCAGTGTCCCTGGAAAGAAATGGTGTTGGATTGAAAGCAAGGTTTGAGAATGTGCTACTCCATTGTCTGTGTCTACACTGGCACCTGTTAAGATATTGGTTACCTCTGTAGTATATGGGCTTATCAAAATAGAGTGTATCCTCGATTGTAATCTCGTTCTTTTTAAGTTGTGTGTCTTTTGTTCTATGATGAAAATTATTTCTATATTTGAGTATTGTATTTGTTTTCCATTAATAATTCACTCATTGCTATGTTTAACTTACCTGTTTTTTAAATAATTATGTAATAGGGATAATCCTCTCGATTAAGTGCATATAAATTTCCAGGCACAGTTTTACACAAACACTAAAATAGAAACTATCGTTTGATGGAAATCTTTTAACCTATGAGATTCTAGAGAACATTTAGAGCTATGCGAGCAATATTACATAGTATATACAAGATTATTTAAAGGGAATGTAAAATGTTTAGCTAACGTGATAAAACTGTTTTCACTATTAGGAAAATGAAATAGTAACGTTACGAAAAGGATAAACCATACAAGTCCCGTAACATTTCAGAACTGCTACGAAAAAGTAATAGTGTGGGTCAATTGAGGCTACTTGAGACCAAAACACGAACAGTTAAGAAACCAAAAATAAACATGTAGCAAAAAAGTTTAAGGTTACAACCAGGTTTAATAAAAAGGCTTATTATGTCTTAAGAAACCCCTATCGTAGAATAATTAGCAAGATTTATGGAACTTGTATATATGGGTAGTATTTACTGGTAGGAAACATTTTATTTAACACGATTAACCTACTTGAAGAAACGTTTACAAAATTCGTTTAGTCAAAACTGTTGACCTGTAACGTACGAGCTCTTAATTATGCCTGCAAACTTTTATCTATATCTCACTAACTAGTCAGTCAATACAGTCATAATCTTTCAACTTTCCTAAATGTATAGTCAACACCGCTAGGATTAAGTTTACATTGTCTATATCTACACTATTATGCAAAATGCCGTTTACATATGTATCCATAGAACATGAAGGAACAAATTTCTTCCATCTGAAATAATAAATAATAATTAAAATGAAACAACTGATTAAAACGCGATATTACTTTGTCTAGGGTATAAATGTTTTTGCAATATCTGCTCTCTGACGCAACATAAACTTCCACAGACAAGAAGCAGCACAATGTTCTTAATTAAAGTTAACAAACAGAAAAACTTGTTTCCGTCTGAGAAAATCTATTTTGATAGAGGGCAAAACGTTTTTAAGTCGTTTTCTTGTTTCAACTTCATTCACTTTTTAAACGCTTTAAACAAAATTAGAGTCTGAGTAGAGTAAATTAGAACAACATGAACGGAGTTGTTTAGAAAATGAATAAAAGGGTAAACTGATAAGTTGAAAGTAATTAGCTACGGATTAAAAAGGGGTTTTATTGTAGCATAAACAAATTCAAAATTAAAAAATATTATTTTTTAATAATAAACTCGGTTAGTAACCTTAATCTGGATTGAAATTCATACTCATACCCGGATTAAACTTTTAAATTGATATAGTATTACCTTTTTCAAATCAAGTTCTTCGACAATTTGGAGGCAGGTTTATATATACTAACTGGCCACTCTTCGCTGTGGTTTGGTTACTATACGATTAATATGATGTCATTAATATGCATGTTATCTAAATTAAAATTATTGATCCATATTCCATTTCCCGTTATTTGATGAACTACATGTTAATCATCCTGTTCCTAATAAAAACAAATTTGATAGTCATCTACTCGTGAACATGCAAGGTATCATTGGCCATGAGAGAAACTTGCATTTTCTAAATCTAAACAGCAAACGGACAAGTTATGGCCTTTTCACCTATTGCGTGTTATAATTTTTTCTCTATGGTTGATTTTGCCGAGTTTCGCGATCAGAAAAATATATGTAGATATATTGTTCTACTTCTATGAAAAGACAACTAAGATGGGTTTTTATAACAGACATCAACATATCGTATCAACATTCCAGTATTAACCAAGCACACCTAAAATGTTTATTTAATTCCCGATCAAGAAACTATACACACACATACTGGACTACATCAGTCAAAAGATAACTAGGATGTGTCTTATAACAGACATCAACATATTGTATCCACATTCCAGTATTAACCAAGCACAGCTAAAATGTTTATTTAATTCCCGATCAAGAAACTATACATACACATACTGGACTACATCAGTCAAAAGGTAACTAGGATGTGTCTTATAACAGACATCAACATATCGTATCAACATTCCAGTATTAACCAAGCACAGCTAAAATGTTTATTTAATTCCAGATCAAGAAACTATACATACACATACTGGACTGCATCAGTCAAAAGACAACTAGGATGTGTCTTATAACAGACATCAACATATCGTATCCACATTCCAGTATTAACCAAGCACAGCTAAAATGTTTATTTAATTCCCGATCAAGAAACTATACACACACATACTGGACTACATCAGTCAAAAGGTAACTAGGATGTGTCTTATAACAGACATCAACATATTGTATCCACATTCCAGTATTAACCAAGCACAGCTAAAATGTTTATTTAATTCCCGATCAAGAAACTATACACACACATACTGGACTACATCAGTCAAAAGGTAACTAGGATGTGTCTTATAACAGACATCAACATATTGTATCCACATTCCAGTATTAACCAAGCACAGCTAAAATGTTTATTTAATTCCCGATCAAGAAACTATACACACACATACTGGACTACATCAGTCAAAAGACAACTAGGATGTGTCTTATAACAGACATCAACATATCGTATCCACATTCCAGTATTAACCAAGCACAGCTAAAATGTTTATTTAATTCCCGATCAAGAAACTATACACACACATACTGGACTACATCAGTCAAAAGGTAACTAGGATGTGTCTTATAACAGACATCAACATATTGTATCCACATTCCAGTATTAACCAAGCACAGCTAAAATGTTTATTTAATTCCTGATCAAGAAACTATACATACACATACTGGACTACATCAGTCAAAATACAACTAGGATGTGTCTTATAACAGACATCAACATATCGTATCACATGTATGAAAATGATTTATTTCCTTATTTATATATTTTATAACTCTAAACAGTATTTATATATTTTTTATGCTAAACAGCGCTTGCAGAATATATATATATATATATATATATATATATATATATATATATATATATATATAAGAAGTAATGTTACTACCAAGCTCATTCTATGTCTTCAAGGCATATGTAAAATTAACTTAAAACTATTGTTAAATAATAAAACATATGTTTCAATTGTCATAAAACTTTGTTAGCACAGAACAGATAATTACATTAGAAAGGTTCTAGAAATGAAGCCAACCATTTATTGATAATAAATCTTAATTCATAATTTAATTATTGATGTTAATTAACCAAGCCAAAAACTATTCTATTTTAAGTTTGCCCAAAAATATTAAAAAAATTTCATTGAATTCGGTTCGTTTTGTTGAAAAGTACACGAACATCGTAACACTACATTTTCAGGTAAAGTAAATCCAACGTCAATATACGACTATATGCAATACAGTGGGTAAGCCTCGTGAAATTATATATATATATAATGGAAAGTCCCATAGCAAATCATAACATGGACTAGCGTCCCATGACATAAGAATCCCACATTAACAATAAGATAGATAGCAGGTTCACAGCAAAGTATGCTAAAGAGAAGAATACCCTGGTATTATACATAGTAGCCTAGTTTCTCATACCAATCAAGAAAGAATTCCTCAATTAAAAATGTAGTACGCAAGAGTTCAAAAGAAAGTGTTAGAAAATAACGTTGCCTAGTTTCTTATAAAAATCTATAAAGAATTTCTCAGTTTACAATATAGTACGAGGAACTTTAAAACAAAGTAATGAAAAATGAAGAATATCGCAGTATAGTATAACGTAGACTAGTGTCTCATAGTAAAGAATTCATACGAATCCTACATTAGCAATATCATAGATAGGATTATCAAACCAAATTTTGCTGTGGTAAATATTTTACTATGATAGATCTCTCTGAAATGGGATTATTATTTTAAAATTAATAGATATCAGATTCAATTACAGCTATTGTAAATTATAATATTATATGCCTATGTTGAAGTGTTCCAGAAGTCAAATTTATAAATATAACTAATAGTATAAATTTCAAGATATAGTCTAATATGCCTTGGAATTCAAGAACTGTAAAATAAAAAAGCATGTTTAAATAACCTTAAAATTTGCTGCGCTATATGTTCAAAATTTTCCCGATACCAGCCATACTTGTTGGTTTCTAAACATAATGCTATTTTTTTACCTTTTCCTACCATATTAATTCTTTGATTATTGATGGAATTATATGCAAAGAAAGATAAGGAAATGACCTTCGTTAATACAGTTATACAGTTGTTTTAAATTGATCATTTATTTATTCATGAGGTTGATCTCAATCCACCTTTACTTGCAACTCCATCCTGACACCCCGGATTTGTCTCGAGCTTACTAGGAATTATAGTGATAAGTAATTATGTCTGAATTGCCATTCCAGTAATATTATAGAAGATCTGTCCTTTCCACATGAGCGATCGCTCCATACTAGAGGAGCTAATCCGCAAACTGGCCTGGGGCCAGATGTAGCAATGTTTCCTGATTTAATTGACCATCGGGTTAACGATCTTCACATTACTATCAAATTATTGTTGAAATAATCTGCTTAGTTATTTAGTTTTTAAAATCATATTTTAACTAGGAAGTGGTATGTTAAAACTGTCCTACAATATTTCATCATGAAACGTTTATGCTACTAGGTTACTAAAACTTTTATATTCTAAAAATACCACGTTCTAGTTTGATCAATTGGCAAATGTTTACGGAATGTTATTTCGATCAACACAAATTCAAGAACTATATAGCAACTCGTTATAAAGTGAAAATAAATAAGAAAACTAATAAAATGGGATTAAAATGGGTTAAAGAAGCAATTTAGATAAGGTAATTAGTAATTTTAAAAGTAGTAGAAAATTTTAAAGGAATTTAAAAAATGTCAGTTCTGTGAGGTTCGTTGACTTTCCTAACGATAACTTAAGAACAAACTTAGCTATAGACATGATTTTTTTTAAATAGGCAATAGGCAACATTGAGATGGATGATAGTGCATTTTATTTCATGCCATTTCCCTTACTCTTAGCAAAGTACAAAACTTTGAGTTATGGGTAGGCTACAATGGCAACGAAAATGTCCTAAATTGAAAGAAAGTAAGAGATATCCCCACTAGTGGGTACATTATACTCTCACTAGTAACAGAAAATTGGCTGTTAGTTCCATTGTATCTATAATTGTATCTATAATGTGAATAAAAACCTAAAGTTAGGAACAATTGCATTGGTTTCTGTTTTAATATGTTTTATATTATCTTAATGTGTTTTCAAAATATTGTGTAAAAATAATATTTATTGCGTATCCAAATAATTTGTATATTATCTTCAAAATACTGTTAAAGTAGTGTCTTTATAGTCCACGTCTTTCTAAGCGAGGCTTAAACTAATATTTTAAAACTAAACTAGTCTAATGAGTCACACTTCAAAAATGACTTTTACTAGGGCAAATCTAATTTTTATCACTAGTTGTGTTTTTCTAGTTAAATATATCTCCACAGTGATGTGTAGAATAATATTAACTATAGACTTTATATTTGTATTGAACTTCAACGAAGCCTGTTACGCGATGAGAGATCAGGCATAAACCTAGTACGAGTTAGATGTAAAATACTAAATGAGTGGATTTTAGCAAATTTTATCTTTGAAAAATAAATTATCATAACTTACTTTAAATGAGTATTTTAAATGCAGAATGACCACTTATAGATGTTATACGTGGTTACAATAGGTTGGTTAAAAATTACCTTTCTACATCAATACTCACACATAAGGCATTACGTGCAAAGCAGTCTGAGGCCAAAATATGATGCAAAACTCGAAACTATCTTAACTATTTTTAAAAGATTATATGTGAGTATTTATTCAGATTAGATTGAATTCTAGTTTTTCATATAAATAGCGAAAATCTTTCGGCTTGACCTACGAATTCTATGATATACGACTGCTTTTTTAATTTTCAATTGCGTTGACACCTAGATCTTGTGTTCATAAATGTTGTTATATTTATTCAAAAATATATTTTAAATAAATATCTGGTATATTAAAATACATATTCTGGAACTTAATGTTTGAATTTGATGACTGAAAAACTCGTTAATTCTTGCAAGATGAATATGACCTCAGCGCCGAGTCCCACTCGCAAGATACACCTGAGAGATATGGATTCAATTTACCTACGACAGAATTACTCGTGGGTGGGTTTCCCCTTGGTTTCCATTTTGTGTTTGAATAAGTTAAAAAAATGTGGTGTATTTAAAATAATTTTTTTTTTATTGAAAATATTATGGTTTTTATTTTTCCGCGTTATTACTATACACCCGTCAATTGCTAAGTCATTTTTTTGTGTTTTTTGTGATAATAACGATCAAACTACGTGATACTTGACAATTTCTTCATAACTGATTAGTTCAGCATAAGATATCGTGTCAGTGAATTAAATTTTAGTAACAGTTTTTTAAATAACCATACATGTTAAGACTTTTAAAACCGTAAAAAACAAAAAGCTAAGGTTGTATTCGTTTAGAATAAGGGTTTCTTACCTAACACTTAACTCCAAGAATGCAATAGCCTATTTACTCGTATTAAAGCATGATCCATTGTCCCAAACTTAAAAAAATTTCATTGTCAGTTCGTTGAATAGTTTTAAAGCCGTCACTCTATACCTGTGATTAATGTTCAAGGATTATTGGTATACTTTTAAAATAACTTAAATCACCAAGAAATAATATTTCTCTTTATGTAACCTATTAGCATTTTAAAATAATCACTTTTGCTATGAAGTTGACCGATTATCGGAGTTTTGTACATAAATATTTTGCCTGTTAGAGCATTGTCTGAATCTAGTTCTAGATATCCTAAATTCTGTTTAAATTGCTAACTAATTAAACTCTCAGTTTTATACAATTATGGTGTTATAAATACGATTTGGTTCCAATTCAGATTCATCAACAGTTTTTTTAATACTATAGTTTATTGACACAGTATTATTTTGACTACAAGATCTTAAATGTATTTGATTTTAGAGCAGACAATCTGAAACCATTACAATAATATGTTTTGAGTACCGCTGTTCACTGCTTACTCTCCACATTATAAAAATAGGAATATATAATTTATAATAGGTTTATTAAAATATTAAATGTCTTATATACCTATAACTCATCGCGCTCTCTGAAATATATCAGAACGTGTCCCCTTAATATTAAAAAAGTTAACTTATACTCATGATAATTTATCAAATTGAACTGTATTTAATGATGAAACTATTCTCACAGTAAACTCAAACTTTTAAGAAAAATTGGATAGAATAAAACATAAAACCAAAGAGGAAAAGGGATATTCTCATAAAAGACTTCCGATGGTTGAAATTGGATTCTCTCTGCTAATATCTACATTTTATTGATCGTCAAGCATTTACTACTAAAATAAAAAAATTTTGGAAAAGTTTGGTTTGTGTTATTAACGAGGAGTTTTAATTTAAAAATTATTTTGTTGGTAAAGAATCTAATATCAAACTGTCTCTAAACCAGGATAAAATATCATGATATTATCTTGTAAACTTAAAGTGAAGCTTGCTATGATTACGTTTTCTTACATCTGAAGTAATTTGGGCTATATTTTGCAGGAATAAATTCTCATAAAAAACACATCAATAAAAGTGGCTATTCTTGAAAATACATTTTAACTAAAAGATTATAACTGTAAGGTCAAAATACAGTCTTAAAAATTTATTTTTATTCGGAAAATACCTTTCAAAAATTAAAAAATCAACTAATATAGCATAATATACAGTATTATAGAACAAAAAATTAATAAACATTTCTAACCACCTTAGAAAAAACAGTTAAGTAAAAATATACCTGAATGTACACTAAAGCACATACACTATGAGGCCTTAAATAACTTATCTTCAGGTCTAAACCAGAACCGCACAACTGTAGAACAAAGGCCAGTCTTGTCGAAGTATCCATGGTATACTTCGATAACTCTGAACTTCGGCCGCTTTGATTTAGCAATCTACTGATAATTATTAGCTTATTGTAATAGCATTACTATGTAAAAGGAGTAGGGAAGCTCCTGAAGAAGAAAACTGCTTCAAAACATAAAAGTAATTAAATGCTTTCATTATTTCCCAAAGCAAAGACATTAGACCTTTTTGATTAGAAAATATTACAGTCACTTATATCAAGCAGGTTTAGTTTTATTAATAATTGAACAAAATACTCAGTATTTAAAGGATGCGGAAAATTATTAAAATTTTTGAATTTGAAAACTTAAAAACTCCTTAATTCTTACAAGAAGGATATGACCTCAGCGCCGAGTCCCACTCGCAAGATACACCTGAGAGATATGGATTCAATTTACCTACGACGGAATTACTCGTGGGTGGGTTTCACCTTGGTTTCCGTTTTGTGTTTAAATAAGTTACAAAATGTGGTGTATTTAAATTATGATTTTTTATATCATGTTGTATTTTTTGCAGTTATTACTATATACCTGTCAATTACTAAGTCAATTTGTTGGTGTTTTTTATGATAATAACTACCAAACTACGTGATACTTAACAACTTCTTCATCACTGACTAGTTCATCATTAAATATCGCGTCAGTGAATTAAAAGTTCTGTAAAGGTTTATCAAATAACCTTACATGTTAATACTTAACTCCAAAATGCAATAGCATATTTATTAAAACATGATCCACGGTCCTAAACTTTAAAACAATTTTCATTGTCCACAATACAAAATATTCATGTCTCGGATTATCGGCATGTTTAAAAAATAATTTAAAAAACAAAAAGAAATGATATTTCTCTTTGTATAACCTATTAGAATGTTAAAATAATTACTTTTACTAAGAAGGTGACCGGTTGACGATTTTTTACATAAATATTTTGAATAGGCTGAATTTTCTTTTAACGGTATACTTAATATTGTGTCTAAGAGCATTCTCTGAATCTATTTCCAGATATCCTATTTTTTTTCATTGCTACCTAATTAAACTCAATTCAATACAAGAACATATCGTGTTATAAGAGGCAATTTGGTTTCAATCTTATTTAATCAACAGCTTTTGCAATATTTCGTTTATTGAAACAGTGCTATTTTAGTAACAACATCTCAAAGGTATTTGATTTTGTGAGCGAATTATCTGAAAACATTAAAGTATAATGGTTTGGTAGAGCTGTTCATGGTCTACTGTTTCCATATTATAAAATTATGAATTTATATTAAGTTTATTAAAATATTAAATGTCTTCATTATAATCACGAATTATATCAAAACGTGTCCCTCTAATATTAAAAAAGTTAACCATACTTATAATAGTAACTAAGTTGTATTAGATGATTTGGTTATTCTCGCAGTAAACACGCTTTTATGAATTACAGGATAAAATAAAACATAAAACGAAAGAGGAAAAGAGATATTCTCATAAAAAGACATCCGATGGATAGACTTGGATGCTCTATACTGATATCAACATGTTATTGATCATCAAACATTTACTATTAAAATACCAAAACTTTTGAAAACTTTAGTTTCAAATGCAAGGTGTTATAATTTACAGAATATTTTATTAGTAGATAAATTAATCTCAGACTGTGCCTAATTCAGGATACAATATCATTAGATTAGCTTGTAAACTGAACGTGTAACTTAATATGATTACGTTTTTTTACATCTGAGATAATTGGACTATATTTTGGGAGAATCAATTCTGGTCAAAAAAAATCCATAAAAGTGGCCATCCTTCAAAATAAATTTTAACTATAAGAATATTACTGTAATTTTACCTTACAGTCTTAAATATTTAATGTTATTCAGAAAATACATTTCAAAAATTAAAAAATGAACTAGTATAGCATAATATACAGTACTACAGAACAAATATGTAATAAAACATTTCTAACCACCTTAGAACAAAAATTTAAGTAAAAATATAACTGAGTGTACACTTAAGCACATAAACTATGAGGCCTTAAAATAACTATTTATCTATAGCTCTAAAACAGAACCGCACAACTGTAGAACAAAGGCCAGTCTTGTCGAAGTATCCACGGTATACTTCGATAACTCTGAACTTCGGCCACTTTGATTTAGCAATCTACTGATAATTATTAGTTTAATATAATAGCATTACTATGTAAAAGGAGTAGGGAAGCTCTCGAAAAAACTGCTTCAAAACATAAAAATAATTAAATGTTTTCACTATTTCCCAAAGCAAAGTTTTTTGATCAGAATATATTACAGTCACTTATATTAAGCAGTTTTAGTTTTATTTATAATTTGAAAAGTTACTGGACGGTATTCTAAGGATGCGGAAAATTATTAAATTATAAAACACCTGTTTCAGTGAGTTAGAAGAGATATTGACGAATTTACGGTATTATTTTTATTTATTATATTTATTTTAGATTTAGATTTAGAAAAATTACAGAGGGTCCAAAATATGTGTGTAAGGTATGTATGTGGTTTAAGAAGGTTTGACCATGTTTCGGAGGCTCGACGATCGCTGGGTTTGTTGACCTGTAGCCGATACTTGTACCCTGCGCTCCTCATGCCTGGTTTACAGAATCCTGACCACTGGCAGGCCGGGATATCTGAGAGAAAAACTAAAAAGCAGGTCTCAAGTCCGATCTCGCAGTACTAGACAGGATCAAGTTTTGGAGATGCCTCGCGTTCGCCGTGAATTTGAAAGAAAGCGATTTGCGTACTTTGCTCCCAAATTATATAATGAACTGTCCTCCAGCGTAACAGGCCAGGGTGTATCTGAAACGACATACAAAGAAAATATATACAAGTATTTAATGTACAATACAAGGTGATATAGCCATATATAACTGTATGTCTAATATTATGTTTTATTTATTAATAACTATAAAATAAGCTTTTAATTTTTTAAGAACTATAATAAGACATGAGTCGTTTTGTAAACCAGCAATTATTGTTGAAAACCGCTCCAAAATAAAGTCCTTATTTATTTATTTTATTTATTTTGTTGTTACTCTTTGTCACTTCAAGATTGCAATGGAAAAATTTCAAATTATTTGAAAACCTAAAACAAGGCTATAAGTGTTTAAAGCGTGAAACAATCATGTAGTAGTGAACAAGATAGTTAGAGGAGTGTTTAGAAAACTTACATGGACAAATGCTTTTAATTATATAGACATCCCTTCTGCTGCTACGCTAGATAAAAAGTCATCGGTGTAAGAACTTTTAGCATTCCTCCTAATCCTCCCTTGGAATATTCTTATTGTAATGACTTAAACTACTTTATATATTGTTAGGATTTACACAGTCACAAAACTTATTAAGACGTTATTGTGTTATACTCAACCAATGCATAAATAAATAATTCGGTTAGTGAGTTAATGAGTTAAAAATCAGGTCATATTTCAGTTTCAACATTTCCCTATTCAGAAATATTATGTATAGGTCCTTATATACACATAAAATTTCTAGTGTGTTGGAGGTATTTTTACAGAAATTATTATGAAATATTACTGTATAGCTACAGTTATTTTTATTATATGCATATAGATTATTTAAATTTGTGGAGTTAATTCTGTTTTATTTTTATAAATAGATTCTGTTGATATTTTCATAATGTGTTTAACATATGCGCAATTTAAAACGTGTGTAAAATATTAAACTCTCGGATAATTTTGTAAATATTTTTATGGCATGCAGTTGATAACATATATCTTGTCTTACAGTTTCAGATTTGACAAAAAAGCGTACAAATAGATGGCTGGTTCATTACTTGTATTTAATAACTTTCAAAGACGTACATTTGAAAGATATATGCTCAAAATACAAGCTCTTCAATTAATTTTACGCTTGATAGTTTCTCATGTCCTGTAACGTGGTAATTTTTATTTTATTCTCTGGTTCCTCTTAAATCTTTATGTCCATCTTAGGCTCATTACTACTTATAAAGTGGATAATAAATTAATAGGAATATCAATGGGAGGATTTTTTTGAGACGGTTCTTATGCTAGAAAATTAAAAAAAAATTAACATAGCAGTTATAGAGTAAGAGCCTACAGCTAACTTGTATACTGTAAGCACACACCTGGATTTTCTTCAAATCGAAAGATGAATTTTTCGTAAGAAATAAATTATCATCAGCCACGATAGTATTGTTGAGTTTAAAATGGAGGGGCATTAAACAGGCTAAAAATATGAAACGAAAATGTTGGTCTCAACTCTAAATTATTGTCCCTTGACACACTTAAAAGTGAATGTTTAACACAAAAGTAACGTTTATATCACTTTCTCAAACTAGATAAATACAATTAATGTCTCTACTATAAGAGTTTTTTTATCGTAAACTGATGATCATTTAACATTTATGTACTTTTCCTATACCTCATTTAAAATCTTTCAAACTATTAAAACATTCACTAAGAAAAATTGCTTTTTCTTATTTTCAATCTTATTAATACGTGATAGGAAAACCCATTTATTGATTTTAAGAAAAACCAGGTTTTCGAGGGTCTACAATTCAAATTGGCTCTCGATCATGTACTGAATTAACATGGAATTAAATTATATCAATACTGAATTACAATATTTCGAATGTTTGTGTATTTAAATATACTGTATTTGTCTGACAAGACTATATTGATACCGCAAAAAATGTATAGAATGGCATTATGGTATCAATATTTATTTTTGTGTACATTTATTTACATCTTAAAAATTTGTAGTTTCCAAATACTTAAGATTTATGGTTTTAAAATCATTTCATTTCATGAAAAGCTATGAAACATGATTTTGTGTCCTCATACCCAATGTTATCAATATTAAATCTAATTATGTAATCAAGTGCCTTTGTAACAACAACATGTCTTTGAAGTTGTAGATTGTGCACATACTCGTGTCGACTACCAACAGGTTAAATTACATTTTCCAACATCAATATCTAATCAAGAGACTTTACATATAAACTTAAAGATAACATTAGTTATTCATTTTATTCATAAGGTAATTATTACATTACAATAACATTATTTGGTATAAACCTGAGTTAATTTTGTTCCTTTTATTTTTACATTATAATCAAATTAAACTACTTGCAACTTTTGAGACTTATATAATCTAATATTTGAGACTAAATATTTATATAATCGAATTCAAATAATTGCAATATTTTACTAAAATAACATTCATAATTATACAGCTCACTATATATATATATATATATATATATATATATATATATATATATATATATAATATATATATATATATATATATATATATAATTTTATATATAAAGTAATTTTGAAACCAAATAACATCAATAACCCTTGTTTTTGTAAATGTTGAAAATACATACATACATATATATGTATGTATGTATGTATTTTCAACATTTACAAAAAAATAAGGGTTATTGATGTTATTTGGTTCAAGATTACTTTAGAAGTAGAACTATTATCTATAGCCTTTTCATAATGTTTTAATTACTCAATATACTAGTATTTTTAATATATATGACCCAGAAATTCAGTTTCATTTAGCAATAACCTTTGCAGGTTTAATTGCTGCATTGAGATATTTACACAAACCATGTTTTTTATTTCGATATATTAAAATTTTATAACAAGTCATAGTGTAAGAAAAAAAGAAGGTTATAGTGTAGTTTTTCAATTTTGTATACCAAAATGTAAGCGTTACCCTAGTTTTCTGTAAAAAACGATTATTTTTATTTAGTTTTCTTTTATTTTGTATAGCAATCATAGAT
This sequence comes from Homalodisca vitripennis, assembly GCF_021130785.1. Lineage (NCBI taxonomy): Eukaryota > Metazoa > Arthropoda > Insecta > Hemiptera > Cicadellidae > Homalodisca > Homalodisca vitripennis. Next base: position 16,919,263 of record NC_060211.1, read on the forward strand.
TATATTATCAAAAGAATATATTTATTTTTTAACGGCTTTTTAGTTATATATAATTATTATTTAAATACATATTTGCTATCAATCGAAAGTTCAATATCAATTAATTGTTGGTATAGACTTATTGGTGTTTATTTTTTCATATAAAGACAAACTTTTTTAAATAATTTTGCTAAACAAAGAAACCATGGCTTATATGCAGGATGGTTATAAAATTAAACAAATTACTTACAAACACTGTGTACACTTTATAGGAAAGATTTTGCCAATCAAAATTCGATAAAACGACAATAATTATTAAAAATGTACATTATACACAATTTAAAATGAGTAATGCCAATGAATGTTATCTCGCTTAAAATTATTTCCTAGTTTCCCCGAGTTGACTGTAAGGTATAAATTATTCATTTATATTCAGTGTTCCCAATGGATAACATATTTTACATGTTTCGTTAAAACGTGACACTCATATGTTATTTTTTGTCCTGGAAATATTTCAGTTATTGCGAACAGTCGGTTATAGTAGCAATTATTTATGAAACAATTGTTACTGTGTAAAATCCGACTTAAATGTATTAATATTATTATTAGATGTTGAATAAAAATCACAATTCAATTTTAATGCATCTTTGCATAACTACTGATTCGATAATTGAATTAATCTATTGCTTGTGGCCAATGATCCTACACAATCAGCACTGGAAGCGTGATTAATTTTACTACATCGTTCCAGAAACTAGCACCTTACATTCTAAGTCGATGACTCAATATTATATAGTTTCATTATCCTAGATATAGTCCTATTACAATCGCTTATACGAATACCATTTTCACGTTGCAGTTTCCATTTGATTGTTCTTACAGTATTGCCACATTCTGCCATGTTTTGTGTGTCCTTCATTTAACTGAAACAGAGATAAAGTCTGACGGTTCCTTGAATTTTTTTATAAAATATATCTGTTTTTATCCATTTAGGGAAATTCAACTCTAGTTATAATTTTTCAAAAAAGTTATCGAAAGTATGGAATCTTAAAATAGATGCAGGGATTTAAAATGAAATAATACTATTTGTATAATTTTAAATTTTTCTTTCAAATGTAAACTTAAGTATACAAAATATTTTAGGGCAGTATTAAAAACCTCATCGACTTTTCCTTCTGTTTAGATTAAAACACGCAAAATTCTTATTTTCTTTTTTGAAAATGAAGATTTGAATTGGAGTATTATAATTAGTACCGTTGCTTCGGAATAAACTGATAACACACATTAACAAAAATATACACTCGGTGAACTAACCTATAACAAGGTACAATAAGAAATGTGCTCTATTAACATTTACCATTACATAAACAATGAAGAAACTTTAAAAATAGACTTGGTTATTTAGTAACTCCACTCACAACATACAGGTAAACATATCAATCAAACACATTTCTGGTTAACGATCTGTAACATTTGTATTAAAAGCAGTTTTTGTATGATACTCCGGTTTTTTTATTACAAGAGCTGTTTACAATACTAAACATGTTTGTAATGTAAAAACAGTTTTAAAATGCTCTTTATAATAAACAACGAGTATAAAGAGAATATATATATATATATATATATATATATATATATATATATATATATATATATATATATATATATATATAAATATCAGCTCTCCCCATCAACATCCTTTAGAACTTGGTCAATGTGGCGGCTCCAGATCTGGTCTTAAAAGACATGATTTCATAAAAAAGCACACACAAAAAACAACAACAACAAAATTTGAGATATAAAATGAAGAAACTATAAACATGACTTATTTACTTACTAACTCAACACATAGAACAGCGAATAATTAATCAAATTTCGGGACAGCAACCTATAAGAGCTGTTTATAATTCGTCACCTGTTTACTATACACAAGAGAGTTCAACACAACTAAACAAAAGCTTTTGAAATTAATATTGGACTCAACGCTGTCATGTAAAAGTCACTTAAACGTCCCCCTGAGTGTTTCATTTGTCATATTTTATCATTCCGTGTTCTATAACAAGAGAAAGCCTTTATTAAGTTTATTGAAGTTGCTCACAGGAGGCTGTTTCTTGGCCATGATTTAATGAGTAATGTAAATTTACTAAAAATACATTTTTATTAGTGTGTCTATTACAACTGTGTACGATCACATAAAACTGAAGTATATGAAAGGAATAATCTTGCCTGCGAATGGCAAATATATGGTTTTGATAATGTCTTAGTTCTAGCTGTATATAAGGAATATATTCCAATAAATAATAGGATCTTATTTTACTGGAGTATGTGTTATTCCATGAACGCAATTTATTTATTCCACTTCAATTGTATATGCGTTTTAGTGTATTATAATTTTTCATGAATTTGAATCCTACATATAATAAAAAAAACATTTTCCACAAGTTTTAAATTTAGTACAAAAACCGTGGCTTCCAAAATGGGTTAATGGACTTAAAATGTAACAATCATAAAAACAATATTTTAAAGAAGTAAACGCTTAGTTTCAATTTTATATCATCCAAAATTATTTTATGAGTGTATTACAAGATTAAATCCAAATAAACTTTAAGAAAAAAATATCATTCAGACTAACGATCATCGGTTTCGTTTGGTTCATTTATAATTATTGTAGTATCTACAGTTATATTTCAAATGTGTTGTTGTAAAGCATTAACATTTTTCCACCATTTTAACATTTAAGTTGTAATATTTCAATTACCGTACTCAATTACTCATATTTAAAAATGACGAAACAGTAATTAACATAGGTTTAATTAAATTAAAATAAGGAAAGCAATAAATCTTGTATTATTTATCACTTTTAAATTTGCATTTCTTAAAATCTAAACTCATTACTATAAGTATTCGTTATTTATTGTAACTGTTCAGTATTTTTGCACGACTCCAAGTAAAAGGATTTTATACTGTAACTAATATTTTTATACTTTCACATTTTTCAAGAGGCAACAGTCGATAAGGATATTCTTGAGAGAAAGAAATGTGAAATAGGAAGTAACATCTCGGTAAAATCCTGACCACAATAGAGTCCATAATACGAAGGACAAAGTTCAAGTTATGTGTTACCATTTCCGTATTATGTACAGTGGTAGTAGACTGCAGTAACAAACATAATGTAGTAGTAGAGAACCGGAAGTTGGTACCGTTAAATGTTAACATCATATGTACGAGTATAAACGACTTGTGATGTTATGACATTTGAAGCTCCATTACCAAGTACAATAGTACAATAATCCTTCATGAGAAATTGTTATAGTGCTCTTGTTTTATTCAAACGCTACACGTCTCAATATACATCATTTTAATCTTCTCCGTGATTTTTAATTGGTGTTAACTACGCTTTCACTTAAAGGGCTTGAAAAGTTCATTTATATCCGTCTGAATGAGTATGTCTGTCTAACTGTTTTTCCGCACGATGTATCTAAAAAGAATGAACCATAGATATTATTTTAGCAAGAAGTTTCACTTATAAACAGACATTTTTAAGTTCTATTATAGCACATGTCACTCTAGGGAATTCGTCTAAGCGTTAGTGAAAATGTGTATATTTTTCTTATGGGTAATCATGAGGAAAAAGAATAATAGCAAAATAATATGAGATTTTACGATCAGGCATATTAATAATAATGATCGCTTAGTCTAACTGCCCCAATACGTACAACGCAATCTTATGTATATATTTAAAAAGAATTGTTATTTACGAGTAAATACACCGTTGTATACTTTAGGTAATCGTTTGTAACTGACACAGCCGTTTCAAAAAATTTATAAGTTTTAGTAACTTTATATAATATACACATATTATTTTGCTTGCCAGGCCTATGTTATGATCTTTAATAAATGCAAAACTTTGAAATCAGTGGGATGCAAACAAATAGAACAAATTAGTAATCTGCAAAACATATTTTATAGATGAAGGTACCATCAGATAAAAAGAATATCATATCCCAATCAGTGAGCAACAATTTGGAAATGTAAAATATCAGACCACTCATCCCGTAGCTCTCAGTTACAAAGGTTACCGCTCATGAATTGCTTCCACTCCACTGAATTTAATTCCCTTCACGTTATTCCACATGTTATAAATGTTTCAGAGCACAATAAGTTCGCTTGCATTTACTTTTGAATTTTTGAATTGCAATATTTGCCGTTTTCTTCTTCTACAATTACATTTGAATATCTATTTGTAAAGAAGTCCACAAAATCTTTTAATAGAATATTCTGAACTTATTTTTTATACAGAAGTTGTAAGTTTGTATTCCACAATACACATATAGATTTTAATAAGCGTTGTAGATTATTCAGATGCAACAGGGCACTGTATTTCTTGGGTAGTAATAATGATGGATTTCTTTAAGTTAGGGCAACCTTTATGATCCAGCGGCTGTGGTACGAGTATATCCAATCCCATTCCTGATATAAATTTTGTGGTGGCTATATTTACTGATTTGAGGCTAGTATATAAATTTTAGTTAAACATAAAAAATGAAGGGTTTCAATCCAGACAAACGAATCAGCTTCACAGTGAAACGTCCCCAGACATAGTCGATGTGAAAACGTCACCGAAGTGAGTGAGACAATCACTCATGGTTAAAGCTAGTGGTTCCCATATACTTCAGTATTCTGGAACAATTAAATTTGTTACATTTAAAATTTTGAAACTAAAGATGTGATGGCTAGCGCTCTAGAATATTTGAAAATTAAGTGGGAGTGTTTCTTATAACTTAGTGTTTCTTAAAACCTTGATGAGTGAAATGTATGAGCATTCCATGACAGTCTGCATTTGATGTAGAAATTTAATCCTATATACAGAATATGATAGATCTGATTGATTTTCTGGATTAAGAGATGCCTACCCATCAATAATTTATTACGACTCAAAATTTCATTTCATATTGCCAGTATGTAATTTACATATAAATGAAACAACATAACAAAAACATTACAAATACTTTACACCAGACTTCCCGATATAGATAATGTAGATCAATCTCCGGAGAATAAGGTATTTTTATCCAAATTATAAGAAAGATATAATCACATACCTGAAAGAAGCAAGACACTCTATAGCTTTGCTGATGTATAATGCAATTCTATATATTTTTAGATTACACATAGATTGTAAATGCGTTATTTGTATGACAAAATTATTTTTGTTCATACATTACATTGACGTTCATTGTAAGTTTAAAAATTCATGACATGCTCCAGTGCAAAGTGTAACCGAGAGGCTCTTATAATACAGCTCAGCGAAACCAATTTATGAGCCATATATCTTTAAGTCTGTAACACTGTACCAAGTAACAGTCAGGTTTTATAGTTTATGGTGACTAGCGTTAGTTTACACTCTTTGAATAATATTTTATTCGTAAACCCAAATAAATATTTAAAAAGTCTAAACAAACTCTATTTCAAAGTGAAAATATTATTAATTGCCCCTTAGTCGGATTTTGTTACATAGCTATATGACTGTAAAGCTCTTCTTCTAGAATAAACATTAATCTGATACTTTCTATACTTATGGAAATCTACTGTTATAAAGTAACTTATAGATTTATGCTATAAGCTTGCTTGGGTACTAGTATTATACCAAATGGTTTTTGTATAGGTGTTTTCCCTCCACACTAACGTCCTTTTTCCACGGGGAACCCACCTCCGCACTAGTCTTTTAAACGGGATTCTAGTCTGGGTCACAGTATTGAAATGAAACAGGCTGTTAAGATTAAAAAATGTTTGTTTTATTAATCAATCCATCGTCGTCTATGTATAGTATCAACATGTAACCTGTATTCTCTTAATCATAATACTTACAGCTAGGTGATGCCTTGAGAACTCCAACACCGGATCTGGAGCTGTATCGCCGAACAGAGTATCGAACCACTATATCGTCAATTGCAGTCTTGGGGTCTATGGGTAGTTTCTTAACTTCTGTAAAAGTGCTTGAGATCTAACAACAAGCTTCGTAGTTCGGTATTGCTGTCAGACTCTATGGTCCCCGTTGGAAACGACGTCGTATGATGTCCCCTCTGACCGATGTCTTCTCAATTGGCTGTTACACCATCACATCCATAAAGACATCATTACGATCCCTGCGAGTACCCCTAATCAGGTTGCGATCCGCATCAGAATGGATCTGAAACACCAAAAACCTCTTTATATACTTTGGAGTCTTAAAAGCTTCAAGCGTCGTGAAGGTGATTCTCTTAAAAAGTGTATATTTTACTTGTATAAAACAAAATTCTAATATTTATTGAATTGAATTTTTCTCAAACAGTTTTTACATGCAAGGCTACATTTTATTTAATGCTTTAACATATCATTTCTCTATAGTTAAATACATCTTAATCATACTTTAAATTGTGACATGAAAATATTTGGTTTATCTGTAGACATAAATATGAGGTAGTATTTCATTGTCTATATGACATGTAGTTAATGTATAATATATCTGACTCAGTTCATAAGTCATACGCTTCAGATTCAAAACTTGCCACAGCTTGAGTACAGCAGGCATCACGTAGGTTACATTTACACGAAATCTTAAGTCTATAACTAAATGTTTTATTTACTATGCCAAGTGGTAAAACGTTAAATTTAAATAGAAACCGTAGCCTTATATTTTAACTCTGTTATTACTTACTAATGCATTTTTTGTAATACTTGAGATATCCGTTCATCGAAATAAACTATAGCCCGTAAATAAAATATATGTTCAAGTTTCTTCTGTTTTTAAAAAATGAGCGACGGAATTTACCTAAACTCTATGTTTTGTATTATCACTTCCATCGGTGATGTATTTGGTATATAATATTATATATATACATGAAATTGTATTAATGGCAATAGCTTTATTTAATTTCAATAAACATTAAATCGCAAAAAGTACTTGCTCCGCCGGGAGTCGAACCCGAATCTCTCACTTGCAGGGTGAATGTGCTACCATTACACCACAGAGCGCTTACTTTTTCCTATTCAATTATTTTGTATTTGGCCGTATCTGTTACATATGCGTTTAAATAAGCAAATTAACATATGATCGGAAGACCATATACCTGTCAAACGACTTTTATGTAAACTTCTTTAAATCAGGAATCACAACCTCCATGTTGTTTGTCAACTTCACTAACTCTATAAACATGCACTTAATAAAAAAACTATACAAAACACTAATCATTAAAACTTAACTACGGAATACAGGTCACAACCACTCGTCTACCAACCACCTACGACTGACCAGAGGGATCAGCCAATGGTAATCGTCACGGCTGGCTAAAACAAGATGGCGGAAATAAAAAGGAAGGGGGACAGGAATGGGCCCTTTCGTTATTATTGGTTCATGCGAGATGAACTTCTTAAAACCAAATTGTGACTCCGCATTGGTGTATTGCAAATATCTGATCCGTTTGATACTTTTGGTTTTCTCTTTAGTTCATTTTTTTGAATTGGCTACCAAAGCGGCCTAATCTTGACTGATGGTTGACTGATTGGTTGGTCTGCCAATTTAATGTACGTTGCCTCAATTAATTTCCTTTTGAAGGCTTCATCCCAATTCATATGATGGTCTTCGGACCAACGATACGAACGATACGGTTTTGATTCCTGACTTAGGCGTGACACAACGCTTTAGTAAGATTTGTTTATTTTAACCTAGTTTGTAATTATGTATTAGGTTAGTTCTTTACCTGAAGAAGATATCAGATTGCAGATTTCGAAACGTATTTGTTACTGATTTCTTGTTTCACTGAACGATGGCAAATGTCCGGAAAAATCCTGTTTCCTTCATACTTCAGTTAATAGAAATATGTAAGAGAATGTATATAATAATACTGAACTATTTAAATTTTGTATACAATGAAACAAAGTCACTAAATTGTTATCATATGGATGCTGTATAATACTTCTTTTTATACGTCGATGTTTTTATTACAAGTGTGAGAAACTGTTGACTAAGTGAAAATGAATTTTGATAAATAATATTTCTGTTTTAAATACTGATGACTATAACACAACAGAAAAGCTTGTTCCAGTGTAATAAAATAGCCTTTTGAGTATGAAATAGCAATGGAAAATTTGTGTATAAAAACTGGATTTTGCAAGGATAGCCCGATCTTACTTTAAGCCTTATTCCACTTTTACGAGGCCATTTTAATCAATATGGGATATTAAATATAGGTTTTCTTGTTTTTTTTTTTATTTAATACTCATTAATTAACTTTGACCATATCTCAGTATTTTAGCTCAGAGTTAAAAGAAATCGCTTTAGCGTGACTCATCAGCAGGTATCGGATCTAGGTAACTGCAAGTACAACCGCCGGAAAGGTTTACTCGTTCCCTTATCTAAAGTGTCCAGTCCCCACCATGTTAGACACGTTTACTGGGTTTAAACTTTTATCTTAACTCTTTATTTATAGACACTGTTAAAACAAAGGATTTCGTAGGCTAAATGCTATACAAATATTTGCGGGTAATAATAGTGTAAGTAACAAAATGTATTTTATTTAAATTTGGCCAAACACAAATGTTTAACAATCAGTGAAACAAATTTAAACTAATTATCAAAGGGTCATTGAATAGCAACGGTCATCATACAGTAGTTTTAAGAATTAAGAAACATATTGCTTTGTTATTTAATATTCGATGTATAGCAAAATGCTTTTTCTTACTTTTGTATGTTACTCTTACTTTATTATTATTAACAAACTGCATTACAGACATAAAATAGTGGTGGATAACTGAAAAACTCATCTTGGGTTTAGTAATATCGATATTATATTAAGGTATAAAAACTTAAGGTATAAACAAAAAGTGTGTTTCACTTCTATGGTTGTCAAGGAGTAAGATAAAATGTATTTTGTGAAATATTTTATATAAAAAGTTTTTAGATATGTAAAAACAACTTCTTTATATTAAAATGTCTTAAAGTAAAATATTTGTACATTCGTTTTCATTTACAATGAACTAGATTTATAAAATACCAAAGTGAAAATGTAAAATGTACTGGATAGTAAGAAAAATGTATTATTGTCATTTTCTGATCCACAATGTATTGAAAGAGAGAGAGAGAGAGTTACACTCTGAGATATAAATGTGTGAGTTTTGCCCCGCCGAACTCTAACGTGCATCAGTGATTCTTCCCAAGTTTACAAAGAATTTCCACCTGAAGCTTGCCATTGAAAAGTTTTACCTCCTAAAAAATCCTTTGGAAATTTAAGGAATTATTGAATTGCCGTATGTATAAATAATGTTATTGAAAAATAACTATTTGTATTTTGTTTTGAAATTTAAAAAGAGTATAGTTTATATATAGTAAAGAAAAATTTCGTTTTTCCAAATTATATTACCTGAACTAAATATATAAGCGAAAAAAATTATAATAATTTAATAATCCTTATCAGTTTAGCTTATCTAATATCAATGCAGACGTATACTATTACTTTTCTCCATTGTATATTATAAATTATTTTGGAGATTAGTCTTTCATATTAATACGATAAATTGTAATATATTTATCTATTTATTAACAATCCACAAAATTTAGAACAGTACACCACACTACGTGTCTCGTTACATGCTTCGATATGTTTGTGTACAAACCTTTATATATATGTTGTTATATATAAAACTCACGTAATTCCCTTTATTATTGAAATTCCCTCTGGGCCGATACACAGACAAAAATAATGCAGGAAAAAATTAACAAAAAATACGGTCATACAAATTTCATGGTTGGACTTGCAGTATTATAGAAAGTTTTTATCATAACTATAATTATAAGGACCAAATATTTTTCGTGTTATCCTGCCAAATGATAAATTCCAAACTTTGTTTATTGCGTTAAGTTTCATAGCAATATTCAAAAAAATAAAGGTTCCGGTGAGCTAAAAAAGGGACAACTACAAAAGAGTGCACTGAAATCAAATCTTTTTAACCAATTTCCAACATTTTTTTCCACTAATACTTTTTCATTTTAACTCTATGAATACAGAAGTCACATATAAAAATTACATATTAAACGCATTTTGTTTATAACGTCATCTATTTTGCTTTTATCTCCGCGCCAATGTGGTTTCTCATAAGACTAAGGTAATCCCACGCAAAGACATGTGCCAACATCTAAATCAGTGTTGCGCAAATAAAAATGAAGCTTAATACAAAATTTAAAGTCTGTAGTACATGTTGTTTTCGATAGATCTATCTTGCGGATAGATATACTTACAGAAAAATAGACAGATATTAAGGCGGACCAACTGAAAAAGACGTAATGCAATTTGTCCAGCCTCTTGAGGGAAAGACTATTTTAAATATAAAACCAATTTACGTAATAATAATTCAGTTATTTTTTTGTATTTGTAATTATGACCATGTTTATATTACATAGCAATTGTTTTCATATCCTTAAAACACTTCATATTTTAAAACCTTGAAAGATAACTACTAATTAAATATAACATTTAAGAACAAATTAATTAAATGTTAGGGAGTTATACATTTTTTATTGGCGTTTATTACCTTTAATATGTACGATTATAAATTGGTATAAAAATCCCGCATGATTACCAATGGCCGCCAACGGTAAGTTTATTGTTAAAAGCGGTTGGGTTACAGTAAACTTGCGTAATTAAGGATTGTAAGTTTTTACACCCACATAAAGTTTCGCTGTGCAGTTACATATCAACTGCGATAGCTATGTCGCTGCTATATTAATGTATACTCCCTGAAAACTGTGCACAGCTCTTATGTCGAAATCCTGTAAGGAAAGTTGTAACCAGATATTGTAAAACTACACGAGCAACCTCTTGTCTTCCACTGATTTTTAAATAACCCCATTACTCAGCTTAGGTTAGCAGGTGTTGCCGATGAGGTGAAAAGCACCTCTTTCTACCTTAAAGGCACATAAACGCAGGACTTATCAAGTACTTATTTGACTGTATGGAATTCTCTTCTTCGTAATACTGTACCAATATTTAGTGCTTTGAATTATTTACAAAAAAAACATTGTGTTAAGATCAAAATTATTATCAATTCATATTTGGCATTTGGTAAAATGGGACCTACATACCACATCGGGCTCTAGTTTAGACATATATTTCACAACTCATTCCACATTCATTCATCACCAATAATTCCCACTTCGCTCAGTCTTGTTATTAAAATAAAGTGACGTTTAGATGTTTTATTTTACCAGGAAAAGTTAGGGCTAAGAAGCACTCTCTAACACTTAACCTGGGGGCCAACGGCTTAAAGGTGACTTCCGAACCACCACCACCAATGGGGCAGGCGGGCTGATTGCAAGCACAGATTGCTCAGCAGGCTGCCATCCAAGTAGCAGCCACGGTCGGCGTTACTTGATCTAGTTTTCTGGCGATAACCGTTGTACCCGCTACACTGGGCCGTTGGCATGTTATTGTGTGGTTTCCCAGTATTACACCAGAAATTCGATTGAAACGAGTTTTGAATGCCTTGAACGTAGAGGCATTTTCCTGGCAATCGGTTTATCAAATGAACCCCTGTTTGTGAAGGCAAGCATTCATAAAACACCGTCCTGTGTCTCCGTGTAGTAAAGAAACTAAGTAAAATCATGAGTTATCTTAGTACTGTATGTGACATAGTAACCCATATCTATAGGATATGTAGAAAGATACTTGATTGACACCAATTCTCATGTGTATATCTGAGGGTCGTAATATTTTAAATTCTGTTTAATATGTCTGTCTATCTGTCCGCTGGACATATCTAGAATAAAATGAGGTATACGATTTAAATTTTACATGCAAACTGATGTAGGCCTGTTACGCTACATGTTTTTCTGTCTGTTACGGAAAGAAGAATTATAAATATAATAACTAGCTTATGCTTGAGGAAAATATAGTCGGTAAACACTAACAGGTATCATAACAATAGGGAGAAACTCAAAACCACGATTTCTGCAAGTGAAGGTAATGCACTGACGCGTGGTCACATCAAACTAACCACAATAGGACGTCCCTGGAGAAATTAGTTCTAGAGAATGCCAATTACTAGTAGCTACCAAATATTTTAACTTATTTATCACAAAGTTTGATTGGGCTATAAAGTGTTTAATGGGTAATATGCAACAGTCATTTGATTTATTACGTAAAAGGGATACGCCATGTTATATTAATATTTTTCATACTTTTAACCTTACCTCAATACGTTATCATAGTCATTGTAAATGGGTATAGCTTTTAAAGGAACAAATTAATGTAATTCTATTAGGTACAATATTGCTAATTCTTGATTGCTATGATTGTAAACATTTCCCTCACTTTATGATAAGAGCATAGTAATAATATTTCATATAATATTTTTTCTTTCTTAAGCTATTTCTTTTTTTATAATAAATGAAAGTTAAGAAACACATAAGTGACATATATGTATCTATTTTATTCGAAATAACATTTTAAAAATAAATCTGTAGTTCAAGTTAATGAAAAAGTGGAAGTCTATTGTTGGCGAAATATATACCAGCTGATAAATAGATTTATCTTGCTCTTTGTTGTCGAATCAAATTATCTATATACCTAAGTACACTAATAAGCTGAAGAGCCACCAGCTGTGCACTCGTCTCATTTTGGATGATATTTCCACGGCTTCCATAATATTTAGATTGAAATCTGGATCTACTATATCTGTACTCTGTTTAAATATACAAAACTACTCCGGATCAATCTGTTCTCTTAATAATCGTTGGTCATACTTGGAGGAAACAACTTATATTTAGTCCCAACCACGTTTAAATACTCAATAACAATATATTCATTTGATATTTGTCAGCGCATTTTGCACCTACTGAACGTAACACATGTGTAGGAGATATCTGAGGTCATAGTTTAAATAATCGATATGGTAAAGTTAATTTATTAGTTTAATTGTGTTAAATAAAACTTATAAGCGCCAATTTCAGATCTGAATTAAAATATATGAATTTCCACGTTCTTGTAAAAATAGAGTAATTTGCAATCAAATTATATTAAAATGATATAGAGGAGGGCCTGCTAGATCCAGTATCTTTTGGAAATTTTCTTACGATTTTCATCATTTAATGAGACTTTAACATTGACTTCCATTCACGGTGATGTCAACTTACATGCGCGGTGTCAGTATTTTGGCTCGGAATTGCAGCTGTATTCGCAAAAATGAAGATTAAAACAAAGTTGGAGAAGAATAATTATCGTATAAGAGCTACCTGAACTTGATCTTGGAGTACTAAGAATTGCCTAGAGCAAAATGGTGATGGGATTAGCCATTTATCGAGACAAATCATAATCATGATAACGCAGTTTTGTCAGGAGGACGTTAACACAGCTTATATCAATTTCGCATATGAAATAATACCACAGGTAACCTACTTTACTATTTACAAACTCACTTTATAATACAATCAAAATAGATGTCTCCCATTAAACGGATAATTTATAATAGAAATAATAATAATATTACTTACGGAGAAAGTGCACGAGAAGTTCCAGTCAATTAATTAACTACAAAATTCGAGATACGAAAAATTACTACGTGCCAATTAGGTTATTATTCATCCAAGAATTTACTTCAAAGAACTACTGAGAATAATAACACTAACCCGTAAAGAGGAACAGGTTAGAGAAAATATGTATATTGTATAAAATACAACTAAATAACGTCAAAATGTGTTGGAATAAAGTTTTCATACATTTCTGAAAACGTTTAGCAGTTTAGGACAGAGATTTGAAATACATTATACTTTATTCAAGGCTTAAGTGTTGATTAAAAAAGGTCTTCAACTTCAATCTTTGTGAGTTCCTCTATTGACTTAGTTAGGTTAAATAGATTTACGACACACAAAAACATAACTGATACCTTATAGCCCAAGACAGGTATTGATCTATTTAAGGATTCTGTCCAATTAGTGTAAAGATACACAAGGTAGGAGTACCTCACACACCAATTACCACGTAACGGGTTCACTGAGGATAAATAAAATAGTCTATTATCATTCTAAATGTGTTACCGTCGTAAAATCATACAAATTTATTTATTTCGCGACGTTATTTTACGACCTATTTTCCGTTGTCATAACTGTTACCTATAATACCGATTTAATAATATTCGTTTAACGCCAAATACGATTTCAATTTATGCACAATCATCAGCTTTATATTGGACGATATAGTAAGTACACGTGTGTAATGCTACTTGTTCTAGGGATACCAGTATTGTGCGGATGGAGAGATATGTGTACATTACAGAAATACAGGAAAGTATTTTTTTTTTACTAATTTGATTGATATGATTCTCTAATCCCTAGTCAATAACTTCCTCTAATAACTAATTAATATATACACACTATTCAATATTGGTTTTCTATATACAAAACTATTACACTACAAGAAACTGATTATAATAATGTCTTTTTCGGATTTATTATTCCGCACCGCTGGTTTTAAACAGATGAAATCACTAAATGAAAAGTTTCTTGCAAGTGTTTTTTTCGGTATGGATATTTATTTTTGGCTTCAAGGCAACCATCAAATTTCTGTATAGATAAAATAAACTAATTAAATAACTGCTCAGCTCCTACTCATTGAAATTTTACAAATAAAGGCACAGTACTAGTCTCTCCTACACTGACATTTACATTCTATTAAATTGTTCTGACAGAATTACATTCATAGAGATAGACACCTCATTCATTCAGTCTTATTATGAGAAGCACGATTCCCTGTGTTTTTTTGACTTCAGTTTTTCTGGAATAAATGACTTTTTAACTTGCTTCGTGGAATAAGATTTGAGAGTATAAAAGGTTATAAAAGGTTTTTATAATGTGAAACATACTCTAGTTTTATCAATTTACTTCAATATTACCTTACAGTTCAATTAGGCGTTTGCATTTGGTTTGTAATCAAAATATTAAAACACTTAGATGTAAGTAAGGTATTTAGCACAGGGCATGATACTATGTTGGCTACAGAATATGTAGCTACATAGTTAGTATGGCCATAAAACTACCCATAGTAATTATATGATATTTCGATATTCTTCTTTCAAAATGGGAATGAATGTATGAACCTAAGTACTGAAGCAATTTTTCACCAAAAAGCCATCTTCTTTTATTGAATTTTCACTAATAATTATATATTTAATGGATATAATATTTCACGTATCATACATTTAATAAAATACATTTTATTTTATTTCGCTGTTGGGACGTTTATTGTCTTATTGATAACCTCGCCAGTAAGTATTGTATATTTCATGAGCGCGTTCAATTTTTATTTATCAATCATAAGCTTTCAGCATTTTAGCAGATAGGCTGATCATCAATCTCAATAAATTTCAAATTCCTGTCATTCTAAAAATCGACAATTACAAGTAATGTCTAACAGAGGTGCCTGTATTGAGTATACATTCATAAAGAGACAATAGCATATTAATGTATAGTTCATGTAACTTCTTTTTTTAAACGTGTTCAAGTAGAAAATGTGTCATATTATTATAAATATAAATAAAGCTTCAAGATGTGTTTCTTTACAGATACTAAGTTTTTTATTAATACACTTTAGGAAGCCGGTTGACAGAGGGATGGAGAGTTGACGGATGAATGCTACCACAAATCTACACTTTATCTTCATGTAACCGTCGTATACTCCCCAGTGTTGCCAACTGTTTCTCCAGAGAGTGTCTTGTCCCTCTGCTATCTATAACGCGACTGCCAACTTCTGGACTTTGAGTTGTTCGCGTTTCAGATTGGAACATTTTTATTAGCTTTATAACTTCCATTGCATAACATACCAAATAAATCATCATACAACCTTAGTGGTGCTGTCATACTCTCAGTGGGCTGATGTAGGCAATGAGCAAGACAGACTTCTATGAAACTTGTTTTTTTATTTTCCTGTAATGAAATCTTTTTGCTATATTTGGTATTTAAGATGAACACAATAATTATCTTCAGGAAAAACTGATAGGTTTTTCCGGGTTGTGTAAAAAATGTATTTGCCAATCTGTAGTTCTGAAATGAGCTATAACCTTGGAATTTTGCATTGGACCTCAGTAACTCCTTTCACTCGACATGTGGTCTGCCGTACTCCTACCTTGTACTGTCAACACCTTTATTATATTACATTTCTATTAGGAAACATGAGTTACAATTAAAAATGTAAAAACAAACCACGATAAGCTTAGAGATCACTAAGTCTTCTAACATTACATAATGGCTAGGTTTGAGTTGAAACAATATGTGACACAAAAACCGTACATATAAGTCTTCCCCTGACACACAAGTTTCAAATCTGAAAAGTTTATACCACATGTGATACATTAGACCTAAAACAGAAAACATTTTTGCCTGTAGCTAAGATTCAAGTAATCAAATGTTGACTGAAGCTTTTAGGTTGAGATTTCAAAGGAACATGCTTTTTTTAACTATCCATTTAAACTTCCCCAGAGTTTATCACATATTCTCATCACGCGTTTTAAATATCTAACAGTCTGTATATATATATATATATATATATATCCTCAATATTGAATCTATACCGTACTGCAGAATCTTTATGATCGATTTTAATTTTATTGGTGATTTCTGTATTTATTTCAAGAAAAACAAGGCTGTATGCTTTTACACTGCAATGAAGATTTGCTCTTAACTACTGTACTATAAAATCTTTATATATTGTACACCACAAGTATTAAATGTTTTTACGAAAGTTACTGATGTATTATAACTAAGATATCTTGATTTCAATTTAATATTTAGCTTACCTTTTTCTGTAAATATTTATTTCTAAACATAGATGTAACCTGCACTTATTAAACGTAATAAAACGACAACGTATAATTAGCTTATTGATTCAATTGTATTTTAAATGTTGAATGCATAAACGTAGTATTAGTGATAGTGAATTAGAGTTGAAATGTACAACTTATTTTCACGAATAATAAGATGAGAAGTAATTTTATAAATTTGCAGGGCAATGAATTTGATTAAACGATCAAGTTTTAGAGAGCATGAAATGCTATCTTTATTTTGATGACGTCATACTCCAATTACACGTTTTTTTAAGTGCAGGATACACCGTAAAAACTCATCAAAGTTACATACTTCAACTCATCACGGTTTATTACTCTCGTTTTTATTATTCAAAGCAGTTAATAGCGACTCGCCAGTGGAGGATTAAACTTTGATGTGTCCAAACTGCTCGTCCTAAAATAAACGTTACATCAACAAGATTTTGTTTTTCATGGTGACAAAATGACTTTACGTAACGGACAACAGTCTGTTAATATTTTCAAAGGCAAATCCATTATCATAGCTTTATAAAGGCATATTGAAACATCAGAGTACAATATTAATGTATTTTCTGAAATTGTGTTTTATTAATCTGAAATCTCAATTACATAATTGGCTGTGTTAGTGAAGCCCATTCTCGAATGGCTCTAACAATTTGATTTCTGTCAGTGTGTCTGTTGATCTTTGCTTCATGTTTTTCCGCACTATATCTCAAGCACTAACAAATCTATAAAGTTTAAAGTTTGCATGAATCTTCACATCTACATAAGGAACATCGAGTTCGATGATGGTGAAAGTCATTCCATAGAATTTAGTTTTTATAACCACAATGTTACCAATAAAATCATTAAAAGATACAAATTGGTAAATCGGCTTGAGTACAACCATATGGCAACGTGATACTTAATGATTAAGTTGGCAAGATTTCGTTACATTTCACCACGGGTCATCCAACTCTTTGGTTTATAAGTGTATTTGCTTACTGACAAGATGAATTCGATGGTGAGGCAATTTCCTTTAAATGCATCACCATCTTTAAATGCATTAATTTGAGAGCTAGCAAATCTAATTAGTAGGGTTGATATATCAAAACCTAATTATAGCTATAATCTATAAACAACTTTTAATGTAAGATTTCTACTTAAGCAAACGTCATTTTTGAAAATGGACACGTGCCTTTATGGAATTTTTCCAAGTCTTCTTGTATCATAACTATCCGCAGGATATCTCGAAAACGATTGTATCCGTGCAATTAAAGTTTTTTTATGAAACTTCATTTTTTAAAGACAAGAATGTGTTCGTTAAGGTAAAGGCCGATTTACGGAATTTGGTTTGAACGTCATTAAATTATATCCCTGTAGGTTATCAGATTTTCTTGTCATTTAGCTTGGACTTTAAAATGTATTTCCTATTAATCTGTCTGCTTATAACGCGTATGTAATGAAACGAGGTATACTTGGCATTTTATGTTCAATTTCAGTGAAGCCTGTTACATGATACCTGGTGTGGCGTACTTCCTTTCCTCGATTAATTATATCACTCTACAGCAATGTACTTCAAAATTATCTTAGGCGAGAAAAAGAAGCAAATATTGGTTGCTTATAGAGAGCCATTTTTAGCTATGTACTAGGGGAAGAAGTCATTATCTTTGTTACCCCTCTATATTTTTTATGATAAAGATAATTGCAAGGCTGCCGCAAAATTCTGCGAATTGAAATATCGTGCCACAAGGAAATGTTATCGTTTTTCTTTAAAAAATAAGGGACATACAACACATTTTTAATGTCTTTTTAATGAACTCGGAGACCTCCACTAACTGATCTTTGTCAAATCCGTACGTAATGTCATTTAAATCTTGTTTACCTCATGATGGGTTTTAAATTGTCCTAATTTGCCTAAGAGAAATGTAAAATAAGGCTGTCCTGAGTACTACTAGTAAAATAGCACATCTGGATCAGGTCAATGCTGATTGTTGAGCATATAAAAAGTTTGTTTTTAACGGTTAACCTTCAGAGGGATTGTTTTTAATGTAATGGAAAAGAGGGTCTCTTTAAAATTAGTAAATGTTTATGAATCTACATCTTATGAAATTTAGAAAATGTACAATGTCGGAATTACCGACTAACATACTGTCTTTTAACTATAGTTTATCTTGGTGAAATCGTACATTAGTCATTCCGCATATGCCATTTTTCACCAAAATTATGTAACAAGAAATACATCTAAAATACAGTATTGCCCTTATACTAATAGGTCAGTCATTGTTAGCCATTTATGGTATCTGCCATTAGTTATATTTAGAACTTTCATGAGCACAAATGTGAAGCATCCTAGCCAATCCATAAAACAGTAAATGAAATGTACTTCGGGAACTCTCATGAAGAGTATAATAACCAGTAAAAGTTTTCATTAAATAAATAAAATATCTACATTTTACTAAACTAAATTATCTGTTTCACTTTCCTAAAAAAAAGTTTATAATCTGCAATGACTTTTATCTGAAGTTGATACAAAGAGACATACAGGTTGTTTAACAGTAGTAAATAAATTAAACTAGTAAAAAATTAACTAGTAATAAATTATACACATCCCACATATTGCTTGTACCATTACATACCTGCAGATCATCTGTTGACGGGAAATATTTATAGATATTTTGGGTGACGATGGGAAACTGTTTGAGAGAAAAAGTGGAGAAAAAAACTCTTGGAGGAGGTGTGGCGGTAGCGTGTTGGAAAAATGTTCCTGGACAGTTTAAAGGTCATAAGTCAGTGTCTCTCGGAGAAAACATATTGCGGCTTGTTATCATCTTAACAGATTTTAGAGCGTTATTTTCTTTCTTTCAGAAGAGCTATTTTCTATTCAGTGTTATATAGTCCTTCTTAAAATTTTCTGATATTCGTACTCAAGGTTTGTATTTGATTTGTAATTAATAACATTTTTATTATTCGTACGTTTTACGTGAAAACTAATAACTTGTATGCTGGATTATACAAAATATTATGCAATGTGTATGTATTTGAATTTCAAACTGAATATAAACTTGAATTCTTATACAGGACGTAAGCAATTATATAATGATTATTAAAAACTTAAAATCTTTTTGTGAAAAACAATATTCCATACATTGACATTTGTTTTGTTTTTTCTTATATTTACATTTACATATGATCGCCACATGCATTAACGTTTATTACGAGAAAAAATTTTTTAAGGTTGGTATTTTAAAATTTTGAAAAACTATTAAGAACTTTTACAGTAATAAGTACGATAATATATCTTTAGGACTGATTTGACACACCTATTCAACCAAGTTAAACCATTTTGAATCTGTATACTAACAGAATACTCCACTTTCATTCGATATCCTTATTAATATTGTTCCAAATTCCAACCACTTCTTGCGAAGCCACTGGCTCATCTGAAAGGGAATAGAAATACTCAACTTCACGCGACCTTCCTTATAATACTGTACAAATTCTAAGCACTTTTGTGTAGTCCACTGGCTAAGCTGAATGCAAACAGAATACTCACTTTCACTCGTCTTCCTTTACAATAAAATTCAAAAAATTATATGTGAATCGTAATGATATTCATCCATAAATGAGTTTCAAAAAAACTCAGTTGATCTACCTGTGTGTACAAAAGTATTTAACATTTCTTTTTGGTATTCCATGTTGCATACAACATATATTTTGTCTATATTCATTGGATGTGCAGTAAGATAAATTTAATGCACACTGAAGGGATTTTCAAAACTATAAATCAAATATGAAATATCCGTATCTCTTATAGTTTCCAAGAACCTTTCAGTGTGCATAAAGTTTAGAACATATAGTATATATGCATATTGTTTATATTTATATATACCTACATGTAAGTACCATTTTATAGTTTGAGATAATGTAGGTTAAACCTAAAATAACATTTTATACGGAGTTTGAATTTAAAATCTTATTCAGGTATGTTAACTAAACAAAATCAGCACGTAATGAGGTGGAGGATCGGATATTTTTTTAACAGTTCTGAAAAAATATATATTTTTTATAAGGATTTATCTTTTTTTGAGTAAATTTCATTTTGTGCCAATCGAGGGTTGAGTATGACCATATAAAGGTCTTAACAAACAATGTTACATTTATCTTCACTGATTCCTTTTTCACAGCAATATCCGTCAAAGAATCTACGAACGTTAAAACTTGTGTAGAATTGAGCAGCTTTTATTTGAGAAATAATAGTGGTAATTTAATTCTAAAAAAGTACATTGCCCTAACGAAAATGTGGGTAATGCATAATATGTCAATGGCAAGTAGTATCATAGACAAAATCACACCATTTTAATTGGAAATCCCCCCCCCCCCCCCACCCCCCCCCCCCCCCACCCCCCCCCCCCCCCACCCCCCCCCCCCCCCACCCCCCCCCCCCCCCACCCCCCCCCCCCCCCACCCAGTCAATACTGAGAAGTGCCATCAGCCTCAAGTACTTACAGACAGCGACTGACCCTATGGATCATAGCTATTTCCAGCGAAGTGGAAATATTACCTACCGTTTTGTCTATAAGGTAAAAGGCATAGAATTAAACAAAAGACTTTTATATTATACATTTGTCACACAGGATGAGATTCATTATTTCTTGTAACACTGGAGTACATAAAATTTTGTTTTGTATAGGTCAAGTAACCTACGGGAAAATACATGTTATATTATACTGGTGTTGTTACATTCTACTTATACATCCTCGTTGTTATTATGTTACAGATTATCGAACAAAAGCGACATGTGTTCTGAAATGTTTAAATGATTCATTAACTGATGGTTTTCATACAAGATATTCAATAACCGTATCAGATCATTTCACAGGAAAGATATTGATCTAAAAATATTGTATGCAAAAAATCAATTTTTAGATGGAGAATATATTACTTGAGTTGGCCAGTTTAATATAAATACAGACTTTAAAGTTATATATATATATATAATTCAAACACTGTTTGTTATGTAAAGGATTGTTATTTGTAGAATGAATCTGTTATTATAATAATATTTTGATCTAATGGCCACTAGTTTGAGGTAGTATTATAAAAGTCCTAGCAGTTTGAAGGGTCTGAGAACGAAACCACCAGCTTAATTGTTTGCTGAACATTTTCCTGTAATTTTAACAGTAATTTTGGTGTAATTTACAACCAGATGAACATTTAAGGTTGTCCACTTACTTCATTATCCTTATTTACTAGTTACGAATACGAGCAAGAATAATACGATATGATTGAGTCTGTATTAATGTTGAACATAAAGAGAAATATTAAACAAAATATTTTATTTTAGGTAAAAAATAATTCATCCTAAATTAACTTTGCACATTTATACGATTAAGGACTGGAATAATTAGTCATTAGGGGCAATTATTTAATAAATGGAGAACTTCTCATGTTTCATGGATAAACCTGGTTCATTATACTGGACTGTGATGGCTTATGCTTTCAAGGTGTGCATAAGCCGATAATGGAACACAATGTTAGCCTCTTTTCGGTACAGAATAAGACTTTTCTGATAAAAATAGGTAAATATACCTTTGATATATCTTAATATTCAATACGGCGGCTATTACTTAAAGTTATATTTTTACTAATTATCTCTCAGGTATTAGGCATCATGGACCAAATTCACAGAATGAGTTTAGAACTTCTCAAATGATATAAATATAATTTTGTATTTATAAAATAATCTCTTTTTTAAATCTTGTAGCATTTAAGATAGCGGCAGGACAAGTTTTAGGCAATGCATGTATTAATAAATTCTATAGTTTTAAAACCATTTAAATCTTTAATATCATAAGGTGATAGAGTGTCAAATATTTTCAAATGTAACATAATATAAGAAAACACACTATTAAAGAGTCGCCATACGATTTATGTAACTTATAATCAAACCTAATTATCATCATTTTCGAGTTGATAACCGCGAGTTAAATTTTAACTTTCTTATTTGTAACGTTGTTGGGCAGGATAATCTTAGATATATAACAAACTTTGCAGTGGCGTCAATTTTAGATTAGGTTGACGCTAATCAATGGGTAAAGCTCCGTCACTGTAATTATTAAAGTGTATAGACGTATACTTATTTATTGGCATTTTCGATCGAACATGTGTTGACTGAAGATGAGTTTTCACAGCGAGGACGGAAATACTCGAAGAATTAAATGGTGTTGAGCAATTTATATATATATATATATATATATAAAACTAGGTGTAATAAGTACAGTTGTATATAAAAGTAATAAATCATATCGGTTCTAAGCAATTTAGTGCTCAGTGATGTAAGTTTACTGTACATTTATTTTTATGTAGGTTATAACGATAAATATAAGATGGGCTGGGGGCAAGTGATTCAGTGGGTCAAGTAGGTTAATATTGAGAAGTACCGTCGGACTCAAGTACTTACAGACAGCAGCTGACCCGAGGTATATCATAGCTATTATTTCCAGTGAAGTAGGGATTATTATACCTAAATTTTCTTAAGTTAAAAGGCACAGGATAAAACAGATTTGTTTTATATAATAAATTTGTCACAAAATTGGGCTTCATAGCACCTTGTAACACTAAGCGCACAGAAAATATTGTAAATAATCAAATGGAGAACACATTGTGTTATTAGCTACAGTCTACTTTAACTTCGTCTATAATTTCATACACAATCCTGTCACACGTTGAGCATATTAATCTGAATGCAACTTTTTGAATAGTTTTTTCAACTTCATACTAAGCGATGCATTAAGTTATACAAATCTCGCCATTTGAGCAATAATCATAGCTATTTATACATAATGAGAGAAAGGTATACAACAATTTCCTTTTTCAATTAAATAAGAAAAATGATTTTGCAGTGGGGATTTATAAGATTGGGTTGCTAATGTAAACATATAAAATAGCACATAAAAGATAAAAAACTATGAATTTTATAGAGTACTGAAAACTCTGGTTGCTATTATTGTAGTAATTATTCTGCTGACAATGAGATTATTACAATTTAAGGTAAGGAATTCTTCGGTTCCCGAATGATATCCTCTGACAATACAATGTCACCTGGGGGACAAAATAACTTCCTGAAGTATAAATCCTTGTACAAAATTTCTAGGAACCATTAACATTTAAGCATATTCTACGGAAATATGAAAACATAGTGGGGACTAACCTAAAACCTCTACGACCACCAATTTATAGATGCTATATATTACTGAAAGCAACCAATTTTGTGGAGGTCCAGACCTCCAGGAATTCCAAACTCCAGAAAAACCTTAATCTATAGAAGAATATTTTTTTATGTGTCTGAAGAAGATATCCTTGATATCGAAAGGCCTCACAAAATAATAAAAGTAACTAAATATTGGTTTTATGTTTTAATATAAGTAAGTTATAGAAGAATACTACATTCAATGTAAAGTTATAACAATAAACAATAAACACTACTGTTAAAAATTCTCTAAAGTGCTAAGCAGTGGTTATCTGTGCTGTATAAATGTGAATCTCGTTCCTAATCAGAAATTTATTTTATGAAATCAAAGAGGTACAAATTACAAAACAATTATGAATAGTGTACTGTTAACGGCTTTGCACGCCAATTTTATGTTGAATTAGAGTGATGTCATAAGCATAGTACTAATGAATTGATGTGTGACGTGTCTTTTTCTCAACACAACCATTTACTGTTAAGAATGACACGTATCGCAATACCCTAGGGGTGTATTTTTTATTTTTTTATAGCTATATTTCTATTTTTTATTTATTTTAATTTATAGAAGTATCATGTTTATAATTTTTTAGTGTTTCTATTAATGTTTTATTTAATGTCTTTAGTAAAGTAGATTAGTGTTAATATTATTTCGGTTAATATTTGTTAATAATTATTGGTCAGGACAGGTTAAGTGTAAGAAAGGGCCATGCGGCCCTAACGTTGCCTGTTTAAATAAACAATTTTTCATTTAATTTCATTTAAAGGTACGTTCTCCCCTCTCTCCTTCACCAGCGATTCTAGTGATACTATTTGTGAATGTTCAAACAACACTGAACAATGATATTGATAATGAGTGTATACATTCATTACCAGTAGTGTATGAATAACTGATTATACTACTTGACTTATAATAATTAATTTGATAGTTTGGTAATCTGTTTTGTCAAATATGTAAGAACAGATCTTTTTTATTAAAAGTTTCAATTAGAAAAATACTATTAAAAGAAAATTACGTATTATTTCATAAAACATTTGGCATTTCCTAAAACTGCACTTTTTAAAATTTTCGCTCCAGCACTCTTGCTAACATTCCAATACTTATTTATGAATTTATTTACATAAAGACAATTTTATACTATTTCTAAAATAACAATCTTAAAAGAAGTTTCACTTTATTTTAATTAGTCCAGACGACTTTCCTTGTTGTCGTGATGTAAGAAAAATCATCTGCATACCAGTTATTATATTGGTGTAAATGGGAAATATAAGGTAACTTAGTATTCAAATTGAATTTGTACTATTTTACAGATAACAAGATGAACTTCCATGATTTTAATTAAATATAATTTGTAACGAATTAAAGACACAAGCAAATTGTATAAGTTTAGTTCTTAGTTTTATGCGGCCAGTGTTAGGAATATTATCTAAGTTGTCTGGTTCACAGGCCTCACTGAGGTTGCAAGCAAAATTACTCAAGTTAACAGCCCATTACGTTCTTTGAAATCTCCTGTGGGCAGAAATACACACATGCATTCATTTCGTAAAGAAATTTATTACCTTATCTTGAAATTAAAAAAAAAGAACCGTTCTTGCCTATTTCAGTGACGCTTAGTAAAATCCTATGTATGGATATTCACCATCTTAAACGTTACTCATGTCAACGTAAAAAAGTTTCATGCAAACCTTAAAGGAGTCTATAAATTAAACCTTTCTCCGAGATATCTTGCGGATCTTTTGGGATATATGTGTAACTATGTCTCATGCTACATTGTCTTAACATTATAATCTATTTGTTGAAAAAATTATATCTTGTTTTATTCTCTAGCCATTTTCGTTTACCCATAAAATCAACGTAAACATTTTTCCTGACTTTCAAACCAAAAACTCCATTCAATGATATCAACAATAATCAGTCCCCCCATGATGCCTACATAGACACGAAGCTATGTGTAAAAATATATTTTTTCTCAAGATACGGTGCGAGTCTTATAAATTAAAAATATAATATGAAAATTAATAAATATAAAAAAAATATAATATAAAAATATTTCCATCAGTCCGAGTGATGGGCTTCGTTGCAAAAGTGGCTTCTTTGTAATTAACAGGATGTAAGCTGGACGTTACGTGAACCAATAAAAGCCGTTTTGAAATTGAGCCTGCCCCTGTCGCAAGAGCTTGTCGTGACGTCATTGGGGCATATATATCATAAGAACTTGCTTACACATATAAAATATTGCTATCAATTTATACTCAGTTCATTAATAATTATGATTAATACAAAATTTTTTACATTTTTATTGGCTAGACAAGCAGTAATCTGCATTATGTTATGAGTGCTAGGCATGTAACACCATTAGTCGTTAAATAGTTGTGGGAGCTAACCAGGTTATCATATAAATAGCGTCACAAATACATAATTACGTCAATTAAAAATTAATTAACTGTTCAACGGCTTTCTTTTAACTATTTAGTTCATTATTGCCATATCTAACAACATGAATGCCACGAGGCCTAAAAATTAATTATTTACTTACGTTTTGTACTAAAATAAAACTCAAATTTAAATCAATGATTTCATAACTCAAAATCAGTTAACATAGGCCTTTTTAATATTAATGCTATTAAGCAAAATCAAAAACAAAATAAAATATATTTACATGTAGAATTTAAATTACATTTACATTACATAAATTAATAATTTTATTTTCTCTACAAACGTTTCCAAGAAAGTTAGCTGGCATTTTTCGTGAATTCTCCACAAGCTAGAACCACACGACGTTTCTGTCAGTCACCGTGGTATTATATGGACTTTTCAGACTACATGATAATTATGTATGTAAGCGTAAAGCGGAAATAATACTCCAAATTTATGATGAATAAATCCAAGGAAGCCTTTTGAAGGAAAATTTGAAAGCAACCTTATATTGAAAATGTATTTTAAGGACAAAAAAGATATTGGATTTGAATTTAACATCTATTGTAATTAATGAAACCGTTTACCTTTTATTTCAAACCCTCCCAAACAATGTCAGGAAAGCCTTTTACCTTTTGGCCCCAGGAACAGGATAATCTTTTATTGTAAATGTCCTTAATTATTCTATTGTTAGCCTCTAAAATTATGAACCTTTAAACGAAAAGTATTTTCTAATGACTTTATATTAAAATTGCAATTTACTGAGAAAACGTGATTAAACTTCAATAAGAATATGATAATAATAAATATACAGTTGTTTACGATTAGTTATTATTTGCAATATGGTAAAAATATACAAATTCCTAAAAACAATCTCTACGATACCTCACATAAGTTCATCACATTAATAATATACTATGTAAATTGCTATAGTAGAACTACCATTATGAAAACAAAACTTATTTTTAGAAAGAATTATTTCATAAATGTTTCAAATATTAGTGAGAGCACAATATTAGGCCAAAATAAAACAAAATGTATACCCGATCCTTTAATATAAAAAACATGAAACCCATTTAGAGTATCTTCATCCACGATTTTAACACTTATTCGCAGTTAAATCAAAACATGTTAAAGAAATAAATCAAAAATATATGCTAATTAAAATGTATGAGTTTTAATTCAAAGCCTTTGGTTATGAATAATTACTGAGACAAAAAGAACAAAAGACCTTAAGCAGTAAGCATTCACCCTTTAATGAGTTTATTCGTAGACAGAACCAGAGATTTACATCATAATGAAAGGTTTCCTTAATCTTTTTAATGGGAGTTTTAATTTGGGACTACAACTTTCACCTTAGGTTATTTTCGCTTAGGTCTTATCTTTCTAACTACGAGTAATATTAAGCGATTAAAGAACGAGAAAAATTATAATTAGTCTCTTAAAATGTATTACTATACTAGTATTATATCGGATGTTAAACATTTTTTTCAATATTTTGAGTTAAAAGGAATATATTTTTTAAAATAAATTATATTGCGATTGTAGTTTATAATACAGATTTGAACAGTTAATGTGCCCTACACGTAAATTAGAACTGTAATAATAATACAAACCTATCTAAATCACATAGAGAAGAATGTGAAATATTATTTGCAAATTTAAGGAAAAATGCGCCAAAACTGAAGAATCAAATCTATCAAACAATTCTATCACTCAAGCCGACAGAAAACATTTTTCTGAAGTTTTTAAAATATATTTTACCGCTTAAAATTGGTGGACCGAAACTATCAAAGCTTCAAATTAAAACCAACATATCCTTCAATTTTAAAAACAATTTTTATAACTGAAATAGGTCATTTAAAACACATAAAAATTATATTTAAAAAATCTACCCAACTTCCATTAAGTACTGATACTTAGAAAACATTTTAATCTACATAACTAAACATTTAAAAAGAATTGTAGATGATATTGTGCCTCATTTTAATTGTATTTTTTAAAAAAGAAATGTTTTATATCCAAAACCATATGCCTATGGTAATAAAGGATAGTGCAGTACGTATATACGTAACTGACAAACATATACACCACCAGGTTTAATTCTGGCTTTGGAAAATTCTGTTCCGGTTAGTGTTAATCCTGGCTTGTGGTTCTCAGCGGTCCAGGTACGGCCAATGATTTGTGGCTGAGGATGCAATTGTGGCCATGATTTCACTACGAGTTTATAAGTATTTGTCCCACCGCCAAATGTTAAAATGGGGAAGTGCCTGTTGAGTGATAGAAAAGGAAATTGCAGGCATTTTAGCCTTGTTTCAATGAACGATGTGGTAGACCTCTTGCATTCGTATGGTTTTGATCATAAATTATTTCCTAGAATCTAGCTTTATTAATCTCAATAATTGGTGGTATGCCACACACACAACTGTGATATTAATAAAATATTTTAATGTAATACTGAGTATAATCCAGAGATGGGATATACTTGAATAATTGTGCAAGCGTACATTAAAATGTATATTAAAAATTGTATATTAAAATGTGCAAGTAGCTGTTGAAAGAGGAACTTTTAGCATTTTAACATTGTTTCAATGAACGATGTGGTAGACATCTTGCATCCGTATTGTTTTGATCATAACTCTCTATTCCTCGAAAACTAGCCTTATTAATCCTAATAATTGGTTTGCCACACAAAACTGCGATATTAATAAATAATTGAGTGTACTATTGAGTATAAACCAGAGATATACTTGGGTTAGTGGAAATTATACAACGTGGAACTCATACAACTGTTTATTTGAGTCATCCCGCGCCATGAACGTTTGTGCTGAGCGGTTTCATGGCAAGGTATCAAGTTTCTCCAGTTTATTGTAACTGAGATAAACTCTCAATTGTAGAACGATGCTATTTTATAAATAAAAATAAAAAAGATAAAATAAAAAATGTTATATATCATCTAAACAAGAATGTTCAACTTGTACTACAACTTGTTGGCCCTTGCAGCTTATTCTCTTTTCAAACGCCCTAAAACTAACAACCAATCTTTGAATAAATCAATTTTTTACACAATGGAACCACAGCTATATTATCTGGCTATGCCTTAATTTTGGTCGATACCACCAGGTTGCATGGGAGGCAGTCGCAAGTTGTTATATGAAGAAATTTATTGCAATATTCATGTTTATATAATATACTACCTGTATATTTATATACAGTATGGTCTATTTAGAATCTACAGGCTATCTATAACGTACGCTATAACACTTCAAAATATGACGTTACAGGTCCTATGTCATATTTACATGTCAGAAATGTCATTTAAAGTATTGGCATTTCTTATTTTACGGCCTGTGTGTCTTCTAGTGTATTTAAAAAGAAAAGTTTTATATATTTAAAGGAGATAAAGGTATAAATTTAATAACTTTTCAAAATTTTTAAGCGATCTGAACAACTTTTCCGAGAAATATCATATTAGATTTCCAAATGGCAGCAATAAAAAATTTTGTAAAACTCTAATAACTCAAAAACAGAAATTTGTATGACATGTACGGACGGATATTAAAATGTGGTTTATTTTTAAGTGATTAATTTTATGCCATATTTATTTAGCTGCAACAAATAATGACAGATTAAGAAAGGTTTTACTTAATGTAATCTCGTAATAAAAATTCAATTATTAAATGTTGTTAAACTACTGTTTGATAATAAGCTGGTTGTAGCATATAACAGATTAGATTAATAGCTCATTTTTGTAGTTATATACACTCGTTACAGTTTTATTTATTCAGCAAAATTCTGTTTGTCGGATTGGATTTTAAATTAAGTTTTATTTACTTATTTACTGCAACTACATATTAACTTTTAAACCTACGCTTAGTCGGCTTACACGATTTTGAATTATTCTTGTTCATGACTCAGGGCCTTATTGTTGGGGCCAAAGTAGGTATTAACACAGCCAAGAGGGGTTCTAATTTAGATATATTTAGATCTAGAGCTATTTAAAAATATCTATATTATAAATAAAAAAATAAATAAAAAAGCCTTTTATTTCCATGCGTATTTCTCAGTAACAAGACTGTTTTTCGGAATAACTTAGGTCAATCCTTATAAATATTTAAAATAGGTGCAATAAACAATATTTAACAAGTACACACTGAACTTAACAGTAACTAAATAATTAACTAACTTAAACTACATAACTATTTTTATAAAAATCCTTTACTTTTATTCTAAATGAATCTAGTTTTACTCGTTTGAGGTTTTCGGGGAGGTCGTTGTACAATTTTGGGCCGAAGTAAGAGAAGCTCCTCCTAACGAATTCCAGGTTCACTTTTGGAAAGTGTAGCAAGTGCGTGACATGACGGGTTCTGTATTTTGAATTATAATATATTTATATTATTAATATATTATAGAATATTATATCTTAATTTCTACGTTTAAAGTTTGTTATTGACGATGGAATGTTTGAGAGGATAACAGGTAAAGCGTAAAGCCCAATAACATATCAAACGTACGAGTTTTGGTGAAGGATTCAGAGTTGCCAATATTTTTAACAATACATAACTTCACTGGGCTTTACGGAACGTTAAACCTAGTTTAATGCCCATGTCATTTCAGTTTAAAATCTTAAAACTCTCTTTGTTAATACCTCAATACTGTTTTGTCATAGTTTTTATATTATGAGTAACAATAAATTTAAAACTTCTAATTTATTTTCGAGGGAAATTAAATAAACAAGCTTTAATATAAGAGTCAGTTTTTTACCATGCTGTCTGTCATAACATACTCTCCATACTCTCTGGGTATATTTACAATATGGTGTTTTATACGGTGGAGTTCCATACTGGAGTAATTAGTGCAGAAAACTTACAAGTAGATCATTAAAAGAGTCAGTACTTTACCTAGCTGTCTATGGCAAAGCTGAGTATATTTACGACGTAGTGTCTGAGTGGCATTGCTTTCTTAATTATAGTATAAACTTTAAAAACTCCTATTTACTTTCTTGATGTTAATTAACATTTTATTTTTTTTTCTGCGTGTGCGTCTTTGGATTAACAGGATAAGCTTGTAATTTACTTCAAAAGGATGAGTGTTTAACCATTACAAATAAAATCACTACTAAATACGAGCTTTTGGTGCAATGATATTATTGTGTGAGCCTTAGAAAATTTTTTACTCAATTAGTAAAAACAATTTAAATACTGTTTAGAGCCAATATATAAGACCAATTTTGGATTTAGAAATTTAGGTTAAATGTCAAAATAAAATTCAACAAATGTGAGAGTAATTTTTTAAATTCCATTTAACTGCATCATAAAATCTTTGAACAAGAAATATATGGTTTTTTATAATGTTGCAAATCTTTTTAAACCCCTTAGTGTGTACTTATAACCGAACTTCAATAATTATATTGCAAAAGATATAAAACAAGTATATAAATAAATAAATATATAAGTAGATAATAATATGGGGTTCCTGGCGCACTTTCGGAGCCAACCGAAAAGCAATGTAAAATACTGTTCAATGTACCATAAAGGAAGCTGAGAAATAACACAGCAAATCTCAATGAAAAAATTAACCGAATCTACAGTCGTTCGTCTCCAAAAGCGATCGGTACATTACTATCTACTCTGTGGAATGAAAAATTAACCAAATCTACAGCTGTTTGCTTCTACTTTCTTAAGCTGTGCTTTGTAAAATGTTGTCAAAATCTGCTACGAATAAAGGAAAAATCTTCGAAATCTTAATAAAATTTAATCAATTTTAAAACATTTTTACTAAAAACATAATGTACTTTAATAAAAAAACTTTTCTACTAAATAAACAACATGAACTCACCAAAGTCTCTACAATTTCTAGCATTAAAACAGTGCAACAAAGATGAATTCAGTGAATTTGCCGGTTTATTTTCAACAACAGTTGATACCGTCTTCGATACTTTCCTTAAATGATACAGAATTCAAAGAACTTGTAAAGTCTTTTGCAGAAAAAAACGTCTAATGGAGTGTTTTTACTATCGGCAAAAAACTAAAAAAGTAAGGGATTACATATTTAATATAATTACGAAAGATATTGAAAAGAAAGTAAAAAAATAAAACAAACAGAGAGTTTTTCATCGTTTTTTATGACATTTTTCCCATATTATACGTCCTTTCAAGATAATCAAGACTTAATTGATGAATTTTCTTAGGAATTTTTGTGGAGTATCAAGATTTATCAACACAATTCATTAAAGAGCATTATAGAATTTTTCTTATAGAATATAGCCACATTTTGTGTGAAACAAAACGTATTACTGTAGATAATATTCCATGTGGATTCCTATGAAGAAAGACACCAACTATGGTTATCAAAACAGTACTATGACGTGGGGAGGGACTGCAAGTTTTAGAGTTAAGACTTTATTCTACAAAGTTAATTGTTATAATTTCTTTATCTTTAATAGTCTTCTTTCCAGTAACAACCAAGTGTAATTTTTTCATTTTTGTTTAATTCTTTAATCTTTTTCTCATCCAAAACATTCAAAAGTCTGTTCGGTAAGTGTACTTTACAATCTTCCAACTCGGCAATTATTGTAAACCCGAATTTATCTTTCATTTTCTCCAAATTCATGATTTTGTACTTCTTTTTTTCTTCTAATTCATTCAACTTCTTATACTCTTTAAACTTGCATTCACCAATATCATTTAACTCTTTCAAGAACTCCATTTAAATAGAAAAAATTCAAAGTCAAAAAGTGCAAAAACCATTTCTCGGTCGACCTTTTCTCCTCCCTCTGTCTCTTTCTCTCTCCCTCTCTCTTTTTATGCCTATGACACGATCACTTCTGCCGTTTATAGGCTAGGATCTATATTCAGGCTAGAGAGAGAGAAGAGCGAGATACGGATAGAGAAATGGTTCCGGAATACGATCTGAATACTTCTGAACTTGGTGTTTCTCCGCTATGGCCACTCGCATTGAAACAGTTCAGAAGTAAACTTCCTAACCGACCAAACCGAATTCGCGGACATATATACTGAGCAAACAAACTACAACATCCAATCGAGAAGTAAAAAATTTAACAAATTAATTTAAAATATAATTTGAAAATTACAAGTAACAAAATGTACGCATATTTAAAATAGGTAAAATTATCTTACATTTAAAAAAAAGAAAATGTTATAATAGTTAACGGAAACACAATTTTTATTCTTTAAAGCAATCTGCATTACCGACATTTTAGTTCCGAAAGAATGCGCTATGCACGAGGTGTGTGCCACTACAGACCGACCATCACGATAAATCGCTTCGCCCCGCGTCATATCCGTTAGTGATATCACGCCGTGAGAGGCACAATCGTTGGTTTACAATCACCATTTAGATAAATAAATTTTTCTATATAAAATGGAGCGCGATAAAATATCATGTCCGTTCTGCAAAATAGAAATTTTAAGAAAAAACTATGATCGCCATTATAATTCTAAAAGTCATGAAAAAAACAAGCAAATTTACAATAATGAACTAAATTATTTAAGACAGTGGGCTAGAGAAAAT
Organism: Homalodisca vitripennis; assembly: GCF_021130785.1. NCBI lineage: Eukaryota > Metazoa > Arthropoda > Insecta > Hemiptera > Cicadellidae > Homalodisca > Homalodisca vitripennis. The sequence continues at coordinate 16,953,264 of NC_060211.1, forward strand.
CAAATTGGCCGATCACGAAAACATGAAATAATATAGAAAAATTGCGTGAATTAAAGAAAGACTTTAAGGAAGATAAAAAAAGATCTCAATCTATTTAATGATGAAAAAATTCAATCAATCGCTGAAAAATTGTCCATTGAAACAAACGATAAAACTAAGTCTGAAAATAATCGAAAGAAATTGACAAAAAACTCTTAACGAAAAAACCTGAAAATATCATAGATGTTGAAGTTTTTATCCTCAATACACGGTCTTTTCAAGCAATACATTTTAACAAATTTTAAACGATAATTCCATGTCAATTTACAAATATCTATGAATTATGAGGCCAGAAATTAAAAGTTTAATAGAAAAATTTCAAGGACACTGTGAAAAATAGTAAAGGATATCTCTCTTTGGAATGCGAAATACGAACGAACTTTAGTAAAACGGTGAACCACAAACTTGCCCAATGTACTTTACTATAAAAGCAGATGAAATCTTTGACGTAAACGACTTTATTACTAAGCAATTTAATAAATTAACACATCGAGAACAAAACGAATTAATCCAAATAAAGGTTCCGGCGCTGGACATTTAAAAGTTGTAAACAACTAGTTTTGAGCCTTAACAAACACGAAATGATGAATGCAGGATCATACATCGATTTACCAAAGAATATCAAAGATAAAAAAGCTTGTATAAATATAAAAAATAGAGATGATTTTTGCTTTATTTTACTCAATAAGATGTGCTATTGAAAAAACCAGAAAGAGACTGTGAACGTGTAAAGCAATACGAAAAATTTGTGAATGACGGAAAAATATTTTCAGGTTTTGAGTATCCAATGTCTCTGAAAGATATACAAATATTTGAAAAAACGAAGCTACAATTCCAAGTATAAAGTATCCAAACAATGTCTATCAATGTCTACAGTTTTGATGAAAAATATTAACATTGTTCCGTTACAAATTTCTGAAAAATATGACGCTGAAAACAAACATTGATTTATTGTATGTTAAACAAGATGATAAATCTCATTATGTTTTGATAACCGATTTAAATAAGCTTGTTTCTTCGCAGTTGTCTAAACATAAAGAAAGAAAATTTTTGTGTAGAAGATGTTTTAAGCCATTTTTACAAATCTGGAGATTTAACAGATCACTTAGAAATTTGTAAAAATCAATGAAGTTTGTAAGCCAATTATGCCATTTCCAGGTCAAACAACTAAATTTACTAATTATCAAAAGAAATTTAAACCATCCGTACGTAATTTATATGGACTTTGAGAGTATATTGGAAAAGATTCCGACATGTAAGAACAATCCAGAAAGATCAACTACAACCAAGATTCAGAGGCACATTCCTTATGGTTTTACTCTATATTTAGTGTCGAATGTGACCAATCGCATGTACAAACCGATATGTTATCGTGCCAAAAATGAAGAAGATTTGAAAAACGTCCCGACAAAATTGTTTTGAAGAACTCAATAAATTATCGAAATACATAGCGAAAAAATATAATTCTAAGAACATGAAACCTATGAAATTGACAGAAGAAAGAAGAAATTTCGTATCAAAATTCAAACGTTTGTCATATCTGTGAATGGTCTGCTTATGATGTTGGGTCAATTCAGTATGGTTTTACTCCTGATAGTTGGAAAGATAAGAGTTATAATAAAGTGAGAGATCATTGTCATTTAACCGGCAAGTTTCGAGGCGCAGCTCATGCATGTTGCAATCTGAATTTGAAATTTCCACAAAACATTCCAGTTTTCTGTCACAATATGAGTAACTATGACACACATTTGTACATAAAAGAATTAGCTAAGAAATTATGGGAAACGTTGATTTGATCGCAAAACTCAGAAGAAAAAATATATAAAATTATTCAGTAAATTCTGGATATGGCTATGAGTTTTGACAATGATAAACCTAGAAAATTTATAAGTTCTCTTTCGTAGACACATTTAGATTCATGGCCTCGTCTATTGAAAAATTAGCGAAAAAATTTAAAGAAAGAAGACTTCAAACATACAAATCATTTTATACAGGATGGACTGAATGAAATTATAGAAAGGACAGCCAAATGACGAAGAAGAAATCTTTAAAATTCTATCTGGAAAAGGCATATTTTCCTTACGAATTTATCGATAGTATTGAAAAACTTGATTACACAGAACAGCTGAAAAATTCAAGATTTCTATTCACTTTTGACAGACGAGAGCATATCTGAGAAAGATTATCAACACTACTTGAGCGTTTGGAAACAAATTAAAAGAGAAAAATCTTGGAAATTACTCTGATTTGTACAATATCCAAGATGTTTTATTTGCTTGCTGATATATTCGAAAATTTCAGAAACATTTGCCTTAATTGTTATAAACTCGATCCGGCACACTATCTAACAGCTCCCAGTCTCGCATGGGGACGCAATGTTAAAATTAACGAAAATTGAGCTTCAGCTAATTAACGATTATAATATGTATTTGATGATTGAAAAAGGCATTCGCGGGGGCATTTCTCAGTGTATTAAGCGATATGTTAAAGCAAAATAACAAATATTTGAAAGATTTCGATAAGACAAAGCCCGAAAACTATTTGTTATACGTTGATGCTAATAACCTTTATGGGTATGGCCTAATGCAAAAACTGCCGTTTAGTGATATCAAGTGGATGGATCCAAAAACTTACACAACTGCAGAATGGAAAAGAAACAATTTTGGAACTCACTGGCGACGAAGATTATGGCTATATTCTCGAAGTTGATCTTGGATATCCAACGGAATTTACACGAACATCACAAGTATTTACCTCTTGCTCCAGAAACATTTTAAAAACAAAACTTTGCACAACTCTACTGGATAAAACTGAATACGTTGTTCATTCGAGAAATTTGAAGTTCTATTTGGAACAAGGTATGATTTTGAAACATGTGAATAGAGTTATTGCATTCGATCAGAAGCCTTTTATGAAAGAGTACATTGATTTTAATACTAATATGAGGACCAAAGCTACAAAGTGACTTTGAGAAGGATTTTTATAAGCTGATGAACAACTCAGTTTTTTGGAAAAAGTATGGAAAATGTGCGAAATAGATGCGATATTAGACTAGGAAATGAAGAATTTTTCAATGAAACAGGCCAAGAAAACGAACTTCAAAAGCTTCACTATCTTTGACGACAACTATATAGCGAGTCACATGTACAAACAGAAAGTAAAATTTAAACAAGCCGATTTACATAGGGTTTTCAGTACTTGATTTGTCAAAGTTTGTTAATGTATAAATTTTATTATGAAAAATTAAAGAGTTTTGATCCAGATTTGAATCTGTGTTACATGGATACCAGACAGTTTATTTTCTAGAATTGAAACGTGATCCTTACAAAATTATAAAGAAAATATAGATGACTTTGATACAAGCGATTTTCCAAAAGATCACGACTGTTTCGCTACTAAAAACAAGAAAGTTATTGGAAAATTTAAAGACGAGCTAAAATGGCGAAATCTTAGAAGAATTTTGTGGATTGAGATCGAAAATGTACTCGTACAAATATCTAGACAAAAATCCAGTAAGATGCAAAAGGGATTAAGAGAAGCGAGCGTTGTAAATAAAACAATAAATATCGAAAAACTTGAAGAAATGTTTGTTCGAAGATAAAGAAGAAATTTAGGGGAGATGACAGTAATCAAAAGCTACAAACATGAGTTGTACACCGTCACTATAAACAAGTTAGCACTGAACGCTAAAGATGATAAGAGAATTGTCCTAGAAAATAAGATCGATACAGTACCGTATGGATATAAAACAGATATTTTAGATGAATTAAATAAACTTGGAAAACTTTGATATGTAAATGGAAGATGATTTAATACATTGTCACAAGTGTAAGAAAAAAAAACGAAAAATATCGATGCTAAGATTGTTCAAACTCAAAACGGATTGTATTAGAATTGCAGCAAAATGTTCAAAATGTAAGACAAATAAGAGTAAATTTATAAAGAATCCTTATGAAAAACAAGTAAAGAAAGAATTGAAGAATAAAGAAGAAATAGAGATTGAAGCTAGAGGAAATTTTCATGCACCAGTACGAAAAAAGTTTTAAAAAGAGAAAAATTATAACTTTAGGAATTGACGATTTTATGGGCAGCAGATTTAGTAATAATGTCTAACTATTCGGATCAAAATGATTGGATTCAAGTATATGTTTAAATGTTATTGATACTTTCTCAAAATATGCTTGGTCAAGAGCTATCAAAAGAAAAAAAAACGGTAAAGATGTTTCAAAAGCCTTCGAAGATATAGTAAAAGGACGCGATAAAGATCAATCACAAACCACCAAATCTACTTCATACAGATAAGGGTTTAGAGTTTAAAAAATAAAGAATTTAACGAAGTTTTGAGAAAATACAACATTAAGATTTATCATACTGAAAACGAAGAGAAATCAAGTATTGTAGAGAGATATAACAGAAACTCAAAAATGAAAGAATGAAGGTTCTTTTTGAGATTAATAAAAACTTTAAATGGATCGATATTCTTCAAGAAATCGTAAAGAAATATAACGATACTGTTCATAGCACAATCAAAATGAAGCCTAAAGACGTAGATAAAGATGCAGAAAAAGAGTTATTAGAGTCGGTTTTTAAGTATGTTCCACCAGAAATTCACACGAAAAACTAAATTTAAAGTCAATGATCATGTAAGAATTGTTAGTAAAAAACAAACATTTTTCGAACAAATATAAGAACAATTGGTCAAGAGAAATCTTTGTAATTTATCAAATTTAATAACCACAGATCCTGTAACTTATAGTATAAAAGATTTAAATAATGAAGAAATAACCGGAAATTTTCTATGAATATGAATTGAGAAAGTCAAAGCTGTAATTTTTTCTATATAAATGGAGTCTCAAAAAGAAATGTACACAGTGTCAAGGAATTTAAAGATTTTGAAGCTTTTTATAAAAAATAAGAATAAAAAAGAAGGATTAGGGTCTATGTGTAAGGATTGCCGTAGTAAATATGAGAGAGAATTATACGAAAAAATAGAAAAATTAACGTTAGAAGAGAAAAATGTTGCGTTTGTAAAGAAATTAAGAATATTTCAGAATTTCACAAACTGGCATTATAGTAAAAGATAAAAAACAAGCTTTTTGTAAGGATTGTGCTATAAGAATTTTTCCGAGAAAGTCAAAAATAAACCGACTCATTGCGAATGTGGAAGAGTTCTTCAATGGTTACCTAGTTATGCTAAACATTTACAAACCAAATATCATAAGTTAAGAGTTTAAACATTTTCATCGTTGTAATTAATTTTTTTCTATATAAATGGAGTCTCAAAAGAAATGTACAAAGTGTGTCAAGAAGAGAATAGAAAAGACTGTTATTGTAAGGAATTATACGTTAAAAATGAACAAATTTAACTTTAGAAGGAGAAAAAGTATTACTTTTGTAAAGAAATTAAAAATATGTTCTGAATTTAATAAACTGGCAGTATAGTAAAGATAGAAAAAGATGCTTTTTTGCAAAGATTGTGCTAAAAAAATTTTCAGCGAAAGTTATAAAAACGAAATGCCTTGTGAATATGAAAAAAAAATTCTACGATGGTTTACCTAGTTATGCTAAACATTTACAAACAAAATATAATAAATCGAGAGTTTTTAGTAAAATTTAGCAACATTTTCATCGTGTTAATTTAGATATTCTATAAATCAGTCGAGATTCTGCCATATTTTGTAGTAAAATGATTTCCGTTGTATTAAAATATTCAAAGATTCTTTCATTTGGTTGTAGAGATTTATACTATTTGGATCTCCTTGTCTTAATAAAAATTTCCATTTCTGGTTAATCAATTTCCAAGTTCTTTCAATCTTTTCGGTATTTCTCTCTTTTGAGCTCTGATAACGTAATAAGGATATTCCCACATGTGATTCTTCTTAATTAATACAAAAACATGGTGTTTTTTCTTAGCAAAATCTTTACAAAACAAGGTCTGGTTTCATTAAGTCAATTTTTTACACTTTGTTTTGCGATTATTTCCGTTTTTTATTTCATCTTTAATTTGCAAGTGTTTAACTTCGTCCTCTAAATATTTAATCTTGTTTTCAAGTTTGTACTCACCAAATTTACGAATACTTGGCAAAACTTCTTTTGTAACCCACTTTTTAAAACAATTTCGATTCTGGCTTATTAGATCTCAAATTATTAAAGAATATAAACCAGATTCATTAAACGAAAATAGTATGTTTTTGAATATTTTTCTCGGGGTCTATGGGATAGACTCCTGTAATTTATACATTCAAAAGTTGTTTTATCGTCATTATCGACATTATTTATGATAGCTTGCCTCGTGTTTTCATATTCTAAAAATTTCTGCAAACATCTTTTGCTTTGAACCAAATTTCGTTATTTTCGTCAAACAAATCGTAAAAATTTCTGTATTATTGAAATTTGAGGTTGATTATTTATTAGATCTACAACTGGTCTCCATTTAGATAGAAAAGAAATTTAACTAGTAATTTTTATTTTGAGTGTAAAGTCCAGATTCATTTGATAAAAAACAGTGTTTTTTTGAAAGTTTGAAGGTAAGAAACGATTCGTCCCCCCTTGATTCATCATTCTTTCGACAATCTTAAATTATATTGTTGTTTTACTCTCATTATTTAATTAAATTTTCCCTCAGGAGTCTTGTATAGTTAGAACGATTTTTTGAATTCTTTTCATATTTTTTCTAATTGGAATATAATCGATTTCATTCGGTTTTTCACTGATTTTTGATCCATAAGCAACATTTGGGAAAAAAGTGTACAAAATTTCAGATTCTTTGTGTAGATGTTCGGTATGATTTTCAAAACTAGGTTCAACGAGATTACAATGTACTTTCAAATTACATCAAACGGTCTAAATTTTTGGCGTTTTTATTTCCTAAATATACCTGATTTGGCTCAATAGTTTCTTGAAACAAACCCTAATAAATCTACTATAATTGCTGAAAACATTATTCTTACTGGTGATTTTATTTGAATTTTATTAGAGAGATAATTTTTTTGCATTTCAAACTTGTTTTCGTCAAAGTTTAAAGATTTATTCTGATTGTTTGAATGTTTTCAGATAATTTTTCAGGGAATTTTTTATTTGATCGAAGGTATAATATCCTTTGTTTAAACCATAATATTTGTTATGTTCTTCTCACTAAATCCTATACAATAAGGAGAACTTTCACTAATATTTATTACAAAATTATCAGAATATAAAGCCGCTTATAACCGATAAAATAATTTGATTCTTCCTCTAAAGTGTATAGGATGTTCCAAGTTTAAAAATAATTGAGAGCTTTCTGAAGTCAACTTGAACAGCTTCATTTTCGCTATTTAAATGGAGAAATTTTTTTAAAGCAAAAAGATCAGATAAAACTTCAAACGTTTGAAGGAAAATAAGAAAGATCAACCAATCAGATTGTTTAATTGTTGGTTCAAGTGGATGTGGAAAAAACAACTTTATTATTGAATTTTATCTACAATAGGTTGATTCCTTATTCCAATTTGTATGTTTTTAGTAAATCTTTAGAACAAGACGCCTATAAAAAATTACAAGAAAGATTTGAAAATATTGAGAAGAACTTAAGCAAAGAAATATCCACATTTTTACAATGCTTCTGAGGACCATAGTTCCATTAAGCGAATGTAAAACCCAATTCGTTAATCGTTTTTGATGATTGTATTTTGGAAAATCAGGACGTTATTAAGGAATATTTCGTAATGTCTCGTCACAAAAAAAAAATATCTCTTGTATCTATCTTTTCTCAATGCTTTTCAAAGGTTGATAAACAAGTTATAAGAAATAACCTGAATATGTTGTGTATTTTTAAGCAAGGATGATCACTATTCGAGAAAGATTTATTACAATTATGTGGGATCTGATATGAGTTTTAACCACTTTTATTGAGTTATGTGATAAAATTTGGAAGGAAGACTACGGATTTTTAACTATTAATCTAACTTTGAAGCCTAAAAAATGGCAAATATTTGAATAAATTTTCCAATATAAAACGTGTGATTAATCTAGGTTGTTTTTCATGTTTTTACGTTCACGTTTACGTTTCGTGTTTCTCGTTTTTACGTTCCACGTTCACGTTTTACGTTTCACGTTCACGTTTTACGTTCCACGTTTCGTGTTCTCGTTTCGTGTTCACGTTTCCACGTTCCACGTTCACGTTTTACGTTCCGTGTTCACGTTTCGTGTTCTCGTTTTCACGTTTCGTGTTCACGTTTCCACGTTCCACGTTTTACGTTTCAAAATTTTCCTAAATAAATGGCGAACGTAACTTCAGAAGAAGCAAAAAAAACTTGATCAAATATAAAAAGAAATTAATCAAAGAATTTAAAGAAAGATTCGAATTGATGAAAAAGAACAAGAAATTTATTCAAAAAATTAATCAACCTGTAACATCTGCAATAAAAAATGTTGAGGGCAAAATTGAAAATGTTTTAAGCGATAATCAAAATTTGATGAAATTTTGGTTCCAGTTGTTACGACAATTTGCTGATATTTCGATACCAGGAATCTGAGTTTGAATTGCCAAAATTTACCATCGTCAACACCATTTTAGACCTAGAATCATTGAAGAATCTACAATAGTTGAACCAATAAGTCCTGGAACGACGGATATAATAATTGGTGTGAAATTGGTAGAAAATTCCTTCCTAGAGCGAAGGATGATAAATTTGGTTTGTATTGGGATAGAAAAAAGAAAAGTTTTATGATTGGAAATTTGCCCGTAAATTTTGAACATAATGACATAGTTATTAATGAAAAAATGTACGAAGGTACTCAGGGTTTATGGAGATTATTAACAGGCACTGATGCTCCAAAAGACGGTTTATATTCTGAAGAAGACTTGAAAAAGTATACTGAAATTTTATGGAAATCTGATTCAATTTACAAAAATAATGATCCATCAACTAAGAAACCAAAGTCAAGTAAAGGTAAAAAATATCTCAATTTGATTAAACCAAATTTGGGAAAAACGAATCGAAGGATCTGGTATAAGAAAAATACAGTGATAATAAGATTGAGTACAGATATATCGACGATTTGACAAAACTCGATGGAATTATAAATTATATTTATGCTCAAGAAAAAGGCTGGAAAACAACAATTTTTTGAACGAAAAGAAAGCGATTAAAGATTTTATTTCGAAACAAACTTGATGAAATGATTGAAAAACCTGATGGAATTAAATATTTAAAACGAGTTTTGCCGGCAATAAGTTCATCATCTATGATTGAAGGTAGCGGAACTTTTTGAATGATTTTATCAAACAAACAATTTACCTTTTGAATTTACACGTACCAACTTATCAGTATCTGGGGCCCGGCACAAAACTCGAAAAAAAACTAAAAAGAAGGAGATACTGGTATAAATAAATTAGATCAAGCTGCTATGGAACACGATATTTTTTATGCAAAACATAGAGGACAACAAATTCCAGACATATCGCAGATAAAAGTTTTGCAAGATAAGGCCAATGGATAGATTTTTATCAAAAGATGCTAGTTTAGGTGAAAGATTTGTTGCGCTTCCAACAGCTGGAGCAATGTTTTTGAAGAGGAAAACTAGGAATGGGAATCGAAGAGAACTTTGAAATTTTAACTATATAAATGGAGGTGAACGTAAATTTCAGCAAAAATCAGAAAGAAAAAAAATAAAATCCGCTTTTAAGAAGAAAATACCCGTTAGTATTCAATTTTAAAATAGATCAACTAAAAAATGGCGAAGATAAGATATTTTTAACAAATAGACAATACAATAAACTCGAAAAACATAAGAAAAACAATAAAGGAACCTGAATAGAATTTTCTTATAATCAGTTTGAAAGAACTCAAAAATGGTGGACTTTTGAAAGATTTATTAGATTTTGGAGGAATAAATATTCCAGTTGTTAAAAATGTTGTTCCTTATGTTCGTAAAGCTGCTCCAATCGTTTTAAAAAAGATGTGATTCCTATTGTTCGAAACATTTTAAATTGGTTAGATAAAGAGTTGGAAGATGTTACAGGGATCTGGATTAGATGAGGAAAACTTTGAATTACGTGAAATCAAAACATTGAAAAAAAAAATTTAAACCTTTAACATTCGGGGAATTGGAAGAAATCTGCAAAAATATTAAACATTTTTAGAGGAATCTTCATGAGAGATACATTATCTGAAAAAGTTAAGAAATTTGAATGTGGAATTGTGAATTTAGACTCGATTATGGGAAGTGGAACGCATTGGATTTGTTATTATAAAAATGATAAGAATGCATGTTATTTTGATTCGTATGGAAGAATTGAGGACAAACACCACCTATAGAATTGATTAAATATTTGAAAAAATCAAGCGTCTACTACAATGATTCTCAGATTCAAGACTATAAAGATCCCCCAATTTGTGGTCATTTATGTGTTTTTGTTTTGAATGAACTGAGTACTGGTAAAGATTTTAAAGAAGTTGTTAACAAATTATTACTTAATAAATATGGATTCACAAAATATTTTTGACGTATTTGGAACACAAATTATTCAAAATGTAGATAATAGTTTGAATTTTGATAGTTTGAGAAATGAGTTTGATAACAAGTTAGAAAATTTATTACAAAACCTTCCAGATTCAGATATGTTTGCTGTCGAGATTGAAGATTTTAAAGCAGGAATATGATAACAAACTTGCAAATTTCATGAGTTTCAAATGAAGTTGCTGATTAAAATAAAAAACATTGGAAAAAGAAGTTGATGATGGTGTAAATAAAAATTTATTTACCAATTTAATGTCTCATATCGAAAAAGCTGATAAAATTACTGAAGCGATCAAAGTTGAAAAGAATTATGTTAGTTTGGCTAATAAAAAAAGAATTGTCGGTGTTCGACCTGGTATTGACAAACATGATGTTGTTGTTAAAGAACAAATTTTAAAACCTCTAAAATTATCAGAAAACATCGATATTGTTGATTTACATGATCCGAATGTTAAAAATGCCTTAGATTTTAAACGGAAAAAGAATTAGCAGTGTTAGTAAAGGAATTAATCCATTTGATGTTGTTGTAATGATTCAATTAGAAGATCCTATTTAAAATGTTTAATGAACTAAAACAAAATTATGAGAATCATAAACAGCATGTTAAAAGATTTTACAACAGAAGTCTATGAAAAACTTGATGAAAGAAGTAAAAGATCAGTAGACGATGTTGGTGAATTACTTGATAAAGTAAATAAACTAGAAGAAAACTTTAATACATATAAAAATAATGTTAATGAATTAGTTAGTGAAGTAGTTACAAAAAATTCTGGAAAATTTTGATACACATTTCAATGAGAAAGTAAACTTTTTTGAAAATTTTGGTACACGTTTCAATGAGAAAGTAACACATAATAATGAATTACTTAAATAGAATAGATGATCAATACTCTTTATATCTCGATAAAGTAAATAAAACTAGAAGAAAACTTTAATAAATTTAAAGAAGATGTCAATAAATCTTTTGAAAATATTGATAAACAGATTTAATAGATTAGGCGGTTATGATGATTCATTTTAAATTTTCCCTAAATAAATGGCGCTCATATATTGTGTGAGAATGTAAAGAAAAAACTGCAAACAAATGATATAAAATACTATGCAAATATCAATGGAGTTAAAAGAATTTCTGGAAAATGTGCTTGAATGTAACTCAAGAAAGAGCCAATTTATAAAAACTTGATTTTGAAATTTTTTCTTAATAAATAGAGATGGCGGGACATTACAAGTGCTTTCGATCTTTTTATCATGCAACACGAAAGAGATTTGAAAAAAGAACATTGGGATGACATTTCTCAAAAATATGAATTATCCGAAGATATGATGAGATTATACGTAAACAAATTGAATTGGTATAAACATTGCAAAATATCAAACTCTGTCCCCAGAGTTCATTCAAGAAAAATATACATTATCAATTAAAAAGATCATATGTCTGTCCTTTGTCTCTATCAACACTTGAGTATAAAGTTTTTGGATGAAAATAAAGATACAGTTGATTGGAACAATATTATAGATAGCGGTTACTATCCTGTGCAAAATTTTATTGAAATATGTGACCGAGATCGCAAAATTTAAGGAAGAGAATCCCGAATATGACGAAGTAGATCATTAAAAATGACTCTAATCTTTTTAATTATTTTACTAAAATTTATATCTTTTCTTATAAAAAACGTACATTAGATCGATGAAAAAATGATATCTTTCTTATACATGATGTTTTAAAATTTCTAAATTTTCTCTTATTAAATGGCGGACTATAGAAAATATGCTAGTGATATTGAAAGGGCGGAGTTTAAAAATTTCTATCCAATTAGTAAACAACATTTGAATGAACCAAATAAAAGAACTGAGTTTAATATTGATTTTGGAGATAACTTTTGCTCGTCTAACTTCCAGTTTTATATTTCTGGAACTTTAACAAAACAAGATGGTCAAGCATATCTTGGAACTGATAATGTTAGATTAATCGATAGTTTTATACCGTTTTTATTTTTCTAAGATTGAAGTAGTAAGAAAACACAATAAAAATTGATAGAAGAAGTCGAAAAAACTGTGGCCAATTTAAGCACAATTAAAGGAACTATTTCGTATTCAAAAAGTGATGTTATTTCTCAAACTTCTAATGGGCTTTGAAATCAGATTTTAAAATTTGGTTGTTTTTGAAAGCAGTGGAAATTTATCTCATTTTGGATTAGGATTTTTTTGAAATGTTACTATTCCGATCTATAAAGGAGGATTTTATCTAAGTTTTATAAGAGCAGAAGACGATGATGTGATTCTGAAGACTGCAACTGGAAATGTTATGCCTGTTGATGGAAAAATAAACAATTACAGATTTTTTTATTAGAGTTCCAATGATTGATTTATAAAATCACGAGTGGTAAAATAAGGTTGATTGATGAAATTACAAAAAGTCAAAAACATTATGTTTAATTTTCTAGATTGGCAATGTATTGAACAAAAAGGTATTTCCGGAAACAACTTATTCGTTCGATATTACAAATATTTATAGAAATATCTTCAATCCCAAGTTCGTTATCATAGGTTTTCAAACAGATAGGACAGAATAATCAAGAAAAAAATCCTTCAAAGCTTGATAGTTTGGATGTTAAAAAAATATCAGAGTTAAAAATTGAAACGGTTCTTATTATCCAGATGAATTACAAAATTTTAAACATTTCCGGAGGTCTTTTCAGAATCATGTATCAGATGTATCAAGATTTTAAGAAAGTTTACTGTAATAATAAGGAAATGTATTACAATCCTAAAGAATTTTTAGCGAATAGACCTTATTTTATGTCATTGATACAACAAAGAGTTATGACAAATATTTCTGGTTCAAAGAACGATATAAATTATCAATATGGATTTTCAAAAAGCTGTTACAAACGCGATTTGTTATGTTGTTGTGGTTTCTGAGAAATTTTTAGCCTATGATGTGATTAAGAACGATATTAGAGAAATTCAGTAGTTAATGATGTTCATATTATTCTCTTTCATTCCTTCTAAAACTTCAAAAATATACTCTTTCGCTGATGAAAAATCTCGATTTCTTCCGGAATAATTCTTTGTAATCATAGACAAAATATCCTAAATAGTTGTACAATAGAATGAAAATTATTTATATTTATCTCTGTTGTAGAAATGTAAACATAAACATTTGTGCTGAAAAATTTATACCTCGGCAGACTTAGTTCCATAATCTCCATTTATAAAAAAAAATCTTTTTGTTTAAATGGAAGGAGTATAATGCCAACTGTTACAAGTGTTATAATAGAGGAGAAATTATTGATAAAAGATATTTAGTTTGTAGAGATTGTAATTTAATTTTGTATGAAAGAACCTAAACCTAAGAAATTTCGAAATAAACTAACACATTTGAATAATCTGCTTACAAAATTGCAATATGGAGGTAAAAAACAAACACAATTTGTTACAGAATTTAGAAAACAGAATAAAAATTTTTACTTATCTCTTGGAAACCGTTGAAAAAATTATTTTCCTTTTCAAAGAATACATTAGGTTTGTAGGTATCGATACACACGTTTATTATGAAAAGATATTACCTGTATTTTTTTATTATCTAGAATGTAGAATTTGTTTATGATTTTGAACCAGAAATCCTCGATGATTTTATAGTACATTTGGAGAAATTAAACGAAGAACCTCGTGAAAAGAATGCGGTTTTACTCACATTCTCCCCGACTTCTCGAGTGAAGGTTAGCGAATTTCATTTTTTCCGTCTTTAAATTTTTTCTATCTAAATGGAGTTCTTGAAAGAGTTGAACGCTGTTGGTGAATTCAAGTTTAAAGAATATAAGAAGTTGAATGAATTAGAAGAATATGAATAAGAAATACAAAATTTTGAATTTGTAGAAAATAAAAGATAAATTCGGGTTTACAATAATTGCCGAGTTGGAAGATAATAAAGTACACTTACCGAACAGGACTTTTGAATGTTTTGGATGAGAAAAAGATTAAAGAATTAAACAAAAATGAAAAATTACACTTGGTTGTTTACTGGAAAGAAGACTATTAACAAAGATAAAGACAAAGATAAAGAAATTATAACAATTAACTTTGTAGAATAAAGTCTTAACTCTAAAACTTGCTGTCCCTCCCCACGTCATAGTACTGTTTTGATAACCATAGTTGGTGTCTTTCTTCATAGGAATCACATGGAATATTATCTACAGTAATACGTTTTGTTTCACACATAATGTGGCTATATTCTATAAGAAAAATTCTATAATGCTCTTTAATGAATTGTGTTGATAAAATCTTGATACTCACAAAAATTCCTAAGAAATTCATCAATTAAGTCTTGATTATCTTGAAAGGACGTATAATATGGGAAAAATGTCATAAAAAACGATTGAAAACTCTCTGTTTGTTTATTTTTTACTTTCTTTTCAATATCTTTCGTAATTATATTAAATATGTAATCCCTTACTTTTTTAGTTTTTTGCCGATAGTAAAACACTCCATTAGACGTTTTTTCTGCAAAATGAACTTTACAAGTTCTTTGAATTCTTTCTGTATCATTTAAGGAAAGTATCGAAGACGGTATCAACTGTTTGTTGAAAATAAACCGGCAATTCACTGAATTCATCTTTGTTGCACTGTTTTTAATGCTAGAAATTGTAGAGACTTTGGTGAGTTCATGTTGTTTATTTAGTAGAAAAGTTTTTTATTAAAGTTACAGTATGTTTTTTGAGGTAACAAATGTTTTAAATTGATTAAATTTTATTAAGATTTCGAAGAATTTTTCCACTTTATTTTCCGTAGCAGATTTGACAACATTTTACCAAGACACAGCTTAAGAAAGTAGAAGCAAACAGCTGTAGATTTGTGTTAATCTTTTCATTCACCACAGAGTAGATAGTAATGTACCGATCGCTTTTGGAGGACGAACCGACTGTAGATTCGGTTAATTTTTCATTGAGATTTGCTGTGTTATTTCTCAAGCTTCCTTTATGGTAGCATTGAACAGTAATTTTACATTGCTGTTTCGGTTGGCTCCGAAAGTGCGCCCAGGAAACCCCAATTATACATATCTACCTCTATATATATATATATATATACTATATATATAATATATATATATATATATATATATATATAAAGTTTTTAAACAAATATTTCATACAATATGGGTTTTTAAAATTGATCTTCAGAATGAAATAAAAATTCCCTCTCCCCTATTGACAATTTTTCTCTACAAGATTACAATTTTATTAGTTGCTAAAAAATAAAATTATACTACAGATCACTAACCATTAACTCATCTAAAAATTAATTTTAACACATATGCATTTTGTAACAAAAATTATTTACATAACCGACGTTTACTGCTACAGTTCGAAATTCCCATGCTTTTTAAATGGCTCTTTTTTCATAGTTGAAATCAACAAACATTTATAAGATTCCTTTAAACAAAAACATCGTTTATTAAAACAAAGAATAAATAAAATGTACTTAAAACTTGTGAATAAAATTTATTAGTAGGGCATAAAACACAGAAATAAGGATGTTAATTAACATATTTATGTTTTTACTATACTTAATATTTAACATTCCAAAATATTCCTACCATGCAAGCATACAGTTTAGCATATTTAGGTTTTTTGAAGATTGTATATTATGAGGAATTCTTAAATTTTCCAACATTGCATTCACACACTGCAATGTTGAGGTATTGCAGAAAGTAAATTTTAAATTGATGATTATATTTTTACTCAGTTTGGGGAAGCCTCTCTAGGAGATCAACTTTATTATTTATCTGTAATAAATACATCAGGACAAACAGCAAACTCTACTTAGTTGCTTTGCAAATACTACAAACAATTGGTTATCGTGTGGGTTCAATTAGTTTGAATTGTATTTATTATAATCTAACAGTTCGTATTTTTATCTTTTAAAAAATAAACCCAAAAAAGAAGTATTTTATTAAATTGTTACGTAAAAAACATTTTTTATGATAGATGAATTATATAACCTTCTCACTATTATTTTATATTATTAGTTTTAAATTACCAAATGTTATATATAATTATAATAACTTTCATTTCATGTTGAATTTGCAATATATTTATTTCAGTTTCCAGTGTATTTAACGCTAAGATACTTTTGGTAGATTATTATTTTAACATATTATTTTGGTTCTGGTCCAGCAATGCTAAGAACATTATCAATATAAATCCTTGTACTCTTAAAAAGTTCCAAAATTGCTTTGTACCACGAGCTATTAGTTTTTACATATGGACTAAGAAAACATTATGAATGCTGCAATAAACTTATCAGTTAGTTTGCAAAAGATATACGTTTGTAGAACTTGTATTTGAGAGAAATTAAGTTGAATTGCTTTTTCACAATCATTATCCTAACTGTGATATATAATTCTAATATTTTATCATAAACTTGCCGAGGAGGTTTTCACAAGAGAGCGAGGAGTTGGTAAATCTGTGTTTTTTTACACATTCAGGCCAAACACAGAAACGATTTAATTGCAGTAACTTTTGTCCCTGAGTCCCTTGTTGATCGCAACAAACCGTATATCTCGTCTGGCTGTAATGAAATATTCTGTCTGGAGATGGCACTTTGTGTCATTCTCATTTATACTGTCAATACTTCGCATTTCTATTGTATTAAACTAGGTTTCATACACCTATAATTTCACAATTTAGTACACATCCAAATTAAGATAATACCAAAAAACTTTCAGGCATGTTACTTAAATTTCAACAACACCAAAAACTTTTCGATTTAACATAAACTAAGAGTTTTTTTAAGTTATAAAATTATTACAAATCATATTTAAATTCAAAAAAGTTTTTTGTTAGAATGTTTTCTTACAAAGTTTCTTCTAATATTCCCAATATAGTAAATAATTCAGTTATTAGTATTTTTATTTATTTTAACTAAAATCCTTTTCTACCTCAAAAATTTAAAAACCAACCATCCAGTAAACAAAATATTACTCAGTTGTTAAGTGGTATGAGTTACAACGTTTTACTAATTAATAACTTGCATGCTTAGTAAAATACTACATCTTGAAAACCGGGGACTTAAAAATGAGGGAATTTTTACAATTATTCAATTAACACTTGTCAAACACGCCATTGCAACATTAAAATATGTTTTTAATTTCCCCCCCCCCCCCACCCCCCCCATAAGTTGTAATTTTTTATATAATGTCTTTATAGATTATTATAACGGTTGCAGAGTTATGTAAATCTCAGTCATTAAAATAAATGTTTAATATAAATTTCTTTAATTAAAAAGTTTGTTCCGACCTTTTAATTTAAATGGAAAGTATAATATACATTGAATTTAATTTTCAAAGAACACTGAATCGTAAAATGTAAGAGCCTCTGTGGTGTAGTGGTAGCACCTTCACCGGCAAGTGAGAGATCCAGGTTCGTGTCCCAGCAGAGCAAGTCCTTTTTTTCACTATTTATTGAAAATTAAATCAGGCTCTCTTCTACCACTTGCATAAGTGTATCAATGTCGTTTGACAGGTATTTTGACTTTCCGATCATGTTAGTTTCCTTATGTCAAACCCATTTGTGACAGAAACGATTAAATACAAAAATATTTGAATTTAATATATATATATAAAATTTAGTTTCCACGCTCATTATTTATATAAGAAGGTCATTAAACTGAGGTTATTGTGGACAAGCCGTACACTACTCTCCAGGCGGCTCATGACACCCCCTAGGGTCTTGTCTGTGGAGTTGTATCCAGCTAGGTGCCGTCAAAGCTCACAAACATGCAATGCCTTGTCCCTGAGTGACCCAGGTCTCTGTAGTGCACCCTTATCTATATATCCAGCTAAAATATTATTGTGGAGTTTGTGAACAAAAATCTTTTCCGGTTTTTCTAACTTTTACTTTCGTTATATTTCTAATATTTTCACATAATTTATTAGTCACATTTATTTAAAAAAAAACATTGAAAAGTACCAAGTAAAAAGGAAGTAGAAAAAAAACCTTTTGGCAAAACAGAAATTACTTTATATGCTTTAAAAAAAAATTGAAGAAATTATACGTAGGAAAGACCGATATTTCAAACATATTTATATAGAATATTAGATTCTGCGTACTTTTCTTAATACAAAAAAAAAACGACAAAATTATATGCATTTCATACCTAAGATCGAGAATTTCTGAAACTATCGACCTAAAAATTAATATAACTGCGCAATTTGGGCTCAAATTGTGCAGCAATTCTTACACCTTTAATCTTACTCCAATAATCTTATAGAACTTACAGTGTAATATATAACTGTGACAGTGATGATTTATAATTTAGAAAATTGACGAGGCAAAACATTGAAGTTGTAAATCATTGTCCCTACAGAATCACAAATATAATTAAAACAACTGCAATTCATAAAATAATACAATAGACAAAATTCTACACTGATAAAAATCATTCTAAATCCAGTTCTAAATGACAGCAGGTTCTCAAAGTGTACTATATTTACCCAAAAATATTGTGATTAATACCACTGAGGGTTTCAAATTCTAAAAGCGAATGCCTGTCACACTTTATTAATGTTTATCTGCATTTAAATGAGACTCAATATGAAACTGTTTTGTTCCAGAATATTCAATTTTGGATGATGCATTTAAAATTGAATTGCACATTACCCATTTGATTAAGAATTATTATATACAATGCTGTTCACGATGCGTTGAATATGTACAGCATTGTTTCTTTAGTAAAGTTGTATTTATGCACAATTAAACTAAACATTTATTTTTATTTTATTTTTCATGACTTATTTCTCATTTCATCTTGATGGGATTTAAATCTCTTTGAATAACTGTTTATTGTTTTTATGTATGAATATATAAAACATAATGAATACTGTATAGGTATGTAAAGATCAAGGTGTCTTTCGAATTTTGGTATAAATGATTTAGTTAAAAAATGTGTACACTATTAAAACACCCTAATTACATCAATGAATCTTCATTTATCACGTAATATAATTTTAAAATTTAAAAAACTATTATTGGAACTTTGTAAGGACGATAGGCTACTTAAAGATGTGGTACGGGGGACAATGTAATATGTGTGGCTATTAAATTAAAACAATAATTTTTATATAATATGTGGTCCTTAACAATAAAAGCAATAACGAAGAGGAAACTCATTATGTTAAACTTTCCACAAACCCACATTTGGTTTGCACTATAACCTCCAACAAAGCATGACTCATACAACTTTTTCTGACTTTTTTCTAGTTCAGGTAATATTAGCTAGCTCGTAAACCACTATCAGGAACTTGTCAATTGACTATGAAGTCATCATCGAGTTATCATGCTGCTCTTCAAGACGTGACTTTGTGGTACATCAATGTGAGACGTATCCAAACTGATAATAACGAATTCGTGTGATCATCAGAGACTCGTTTATTACCAACGATGCTGGTTGTTATGAAAATGCACTTAGTTATTGTTCTCGTACATAAGTCATGCGTATGTTCGTTTATCAATAAATAAAATTCTTTTGGTTAATATTTTTTTACTTATTTATGCTTATAATATCCATTAACCCCCCCCCCCCAAAAAAAAACTGAAGTATTTACCGTATAACAACATCGTATTGATCTTTTTACATTGAATGTGTATACTTTGCATCTATTGTACAAATATAAATTTGACACATGATCACACTATTTAATTCCGTATTGCTATTATACAAACTACTTACTTTTATTTATAAGTCATGTGTGAATACCAGTTTAATCCGCAATATATTTCAGTATAAATAGAGTCATAAGAGTCATGGGTCTATTGCTATCTGATGCATATCGTTAGTTTTTAATATTGATGTGACAGTATAGCCATGCATTTAACGTACCAAGTTAAACTTTGTCTATTAACATGTATTGATTTTGCTATCACCGGAAATGATTCCGTAGCAAATTGCATAGTCAGAAGCTAGTAAATTCCTACAGAAGTGATATAGAATTTCATATTTCAGAAAAATCACTCGAAAGGGCTGTGAACAAAGTAATTTTTATATAACAAACTATTAGGAAATCGCAAGTTCTTTATTTTACTGATATTATTATTATTATTATTAAAGATGTTTAAGAAAAACACAGTTTTACACCTTTCCAAGTGACATTTAGGTGATAATTATATGAAATATCTTCAAAACCAAGTGTAATAATAACGTATTTCATAAACCGTATATATTGCATAGAAATATGGCTATATACTACGTCAAATCACTCTCTTGATTTGAATTTTCTCTTGAATTTTCTAAAAATTTTGTTTGTATTTTCTCCGGTCATGACCACCAGGATTAATGTTAACCATCATACGAAAAATTTATATTTTATTCGCATTCCAGCAAAAGAAATTTTTCGGGTATTTCATATCATAAATTAAAATTACATGCAATTTCGAGAAAAACCCTATTGTGACTTATTTTTTGATAAACCTTGAGATTTCCAAATGGTGGCCGTTTTAAAGTTATAGAAAGTAAACGGTTTGAACCATTTTCATTAAATGTGATTGAACCTAATTTCGAATTAACTATAATAAGTTCGCGTTATTTATAAAGAAATCTACATGCTAATAAATTGTTTTCTTGTGTTTGAACAAGTAAAATTAAGTAGTTTTCTTGATGTTTGAAAGTGTTACGATTATATTAACATGGAACTATTGATATTAATGGAATAGCCAGCGTTATTCAAAACTAAACTAATAATGCATTTTCAATTTGGCAATATACAGGATAGCCTCGTGTAAAATTTACCCTTTTACGACTAAACTGTAAGGTATGAATTAAGTTCCATAAATAAAAATGAAAAATATACCATTTTCCATGTAATATTTCCCGAACCGACTAATAAAAATGTGTTCAATTTCTTCAAAATTAATTAAAACACATTTTTATTACTTTTTACCTTTATGGAAATTATTTTAAAGGGTTATGAATGTATTTTTCAACTAAGCAAACTAAAAACCTATTGCAACACATAAACAGCTATGAGGGTAAGAAATATTATTGGAGGAAATACAATTCTGCCCAACCCTTCATAAACTATGCAAAATATTCCTGATTTCGTGTTCGCAAATAGAAGCATCATCTCAGGAACGTGCACTTGGTATGTGTATCGCTAAACATTAATTCACGAACGACTCTCTGGAAAGTGTGCCAATAAATACAATACTGCTTCATAAAACTAATTATATCACTAGAATCCTTTAGTGATTATAAGTGCAAGTCGTTAACTTCTCACTTAAACTTACAATGGAATACCGTCAGTGCAAACGTCATGCTTTCCAAACTCTAATAGCTTCAAGAACTTGCTTTCAATCGAGCTTGTTAACTGTGTCAGTATTTAGCAACAATATTTACTGGGTAATTATTAGTTTCACTTATTTAATGTAACTAATGTCACACAGTATTACACAAATCGTTTTTTTTAAGATTCTTAGTATTTTTATAAAACAGTTTATGCTGAGAAACTCACATATTAAAAAGAATTTGTATTAATTTAATAATGGCTACGCTTTAGTCTATCACTCGAGAGGTTGCGCAAATATCATTTCTGTCAGTCTGGGCATAAAATAAAGTGGAAGTTCAATGTTTAAAATTTGATACTAAGATTTTATTTCAGTGGACCCCTATGTAGTAGTACGCTCTCCAGCTAAACAAAACTCATGAAAATTTCCATGAAACTTTATACAAAAAATTGAATATATCATAAATTATGGCAAGATATCTCAAGTAAGACTTCATTCGTTGATTTGAATTTTGTTTGAAATTTCATTTCTACGTATACAACAATAAAGTGTTATGTGATGGTGCGTATTCAGCCATGGAATTTTGTTGACTTTATTATCTGTATGACTGTCGGCCTGTCTATCTACCAGCAGGAAATCTCGAGAATTAAATTAGCTGTTGAGTAGAAATGTTTTATTCAACCTCAGCGAAACCACTTACGCGACACGTGGTGTGGCGTTCTCCTCTCTTATTTATTTACTTACTTACCATGCCAAATTTTTACTTGAGAAAAAAATGTTCTCTACTTTATTCATATCTACAGAATGGAGGGATTATTTTTAGCACAATGTTTGGTCAGCTGCAATGAATATGTTCGTGGATTGCTTCTTCAAAGTTTTAGTGGCTGACTTGTTAGACTTGGGCAGATTATTATTTCTGCCGAAACCTCTACACCACACTTATAAACCACACAGGCGTACAGGCTGCACTTTTATCGTTTAATCCCAAAACAATCGGGTTCTTCCGTAAAACAAAAAAAGAATAAATACCAAGTTTTTAATCTATAAGACCTTTCTATCAAAAGTTCTTGCACTGACCGTTAGACAGATTGACGCACAGACAGGTGAACTGTGAACTGAACTTTTGGGCCCATAATCAATAGATTTGTCCTTTAATCATAGAGAAGTCAATTTACGAAGACTCTCTATAGTCATCCTATGAATAGGTTATCGCACAGACCGACAATTAGACGGACCGAGAGCCTACTGACCTTTTGGGCTCATAATCAATAGATTTTTTCCCTTAACCCAAGAGAAGCCAATTTACGAAGATTATTTTTTCTATCAATAGGAAATCGTTTATCGCACAGACGGACAATTAGACGTGTCAGATCAAAATTTAATCTGATTAATGCAACATTATCTATTTTTCACCATCAAACTTTTCAACAGATTTTTTGGAAATTTTACATTGATCATTCTTATGGTCCCTGGAATGAATGTTGCCTAATATTATTTCGAAAATCCCTCCAGGCTACGTATCACTGGTCTCTAAAACAGTTGCAAAACCCATCTTGACCTCTATATTTCTGAAGTATTAATTAAAAGGGTCTGTTAGTTGGAATCCAACTGTTTTTGTGAAAATATTGTTTTATGCAAGCTTGACCATACGTTTAACAAATTTTACCAATATTTTAAATTTCTTTACGTTTATAGTGAGTAAACTCTCAAAAGAGTAACTATTAATTTTGATGCCGTTTATGGAATTGACGCAATTAGCTAAGTACTCATCTACCTTAGAAAAGATCCTAGACATATGATGGTCAATATGTGACCCCGAAGACTCCCTTTGAAGCAGTCGGCAAGAACTATAGTAGGGAAGATGAAAGTTCGCTAGATTATACTTTTTTAACTAATGTACCAATTACAGCTCTAAATGATCTAAAAGTTTCACATATTTTTCAATTTATAAGGAAAAAAACACGCGAATAGTGTCATTTTTATGTACTTTTAGCAGTCCTTTATTAGCAAATATCTGGTATTAGATATAAAACGCATAGTTACTATCTAATTTTTACAATATATTTAAAGACTGTTACATAACCCATCTTAGTTCTCGTTTGACAGAAGTAGGCTTCTCTGATCTGCGATATATATTTTCTTGATCAGGAAAGAAGGCAAAATTAACTATATAACATAAATAAATAACATCGCAGTAGATTATAATGGCCATAAATATGAATTTCCTGGCGTATTTTTATGATAGTGGCAAAAAGGCAAACTCAACATTGGTGTTAGAAATATAATTAATTTAAACCAGCAGTCGTCATAGATTTGCACGCCTACTAAATTGCTTTCATAGCAGCAGGTGTTTGCTAGCAGTTGAGATATAAGACAAGACAAATTAGTTTAACTTTTACTATACATTTAAATACTCTTATGAAACCTATCTTTATTGTGTTTTGACAGATGCAAAGCCTACACAATGTGTGTAAAACCGCGGGTAACTGCTGGTTTAG
The DNA here is from genome assembly GCF_021130785.1 of Homalodisca vitripennis. Lineage (NCBI taxonomy): Eukaryota > Metazoa > Arthropoda > Insecta > Hemiptera > Cicadellidae > Homalodisca > Homalodisca vitripennis. The sequence continues at coordinate 16,977,577 of NC_060211.1, forward strand.
ATATAAATTATCAGGAAATATTCAACAGACAGGTTAAGAACAACGATAATAAGGGCAAAATCCATATCGATTATAATCACGTGCCCTACAATTTTAAGAACTACCTACAGTAGTTTCATTAGTATATTTTTAAATTTCGTAAAACAAACAGTGTGATTGTAAACCGCTATCTAAACGATAATGCAATTACCTTACTCTATTTACTTTGCTCATAAGAAGGTTTTCTCAAGCTAATACATTCGTTCTATACCAAACTAGAATAAAATTAAATGAGAGACATCTGAAGGAGTAATATGTTTTTCACTGATAAATTTCCGGTATGTTAACATGACCTGTTTCTGTCGGTACTATGTTCAGTTTTGAAAGAGATAATTTAATCAGAATCCGTAATTAATTTTTTGTCTATGTGTGCATCTCGAGAACAGAACTTACAACATCAATATATTATGTATATATAGAGCTTGGCTGGAGTAGCAGAGAGGCGGTAGCATATCAAGTCACTGGTTAACAAATCACCGAATTACTAATAACTATTTATTTAACAGTGGTGTTACAACAGAGTTGTATATTTTTTTATATTAATATTACAAGATTGGAGTATGCTACATATATGTCGCGTAACAGGCTTCGTTGAAGTTGTCTGCAAAATTTTGTACCGATATGACGATAACACATGGGGGTTGTGACTTCTGAGGTCGTAGTAATAAATACACGAATTGCAAAGTTTACTTATAAGTTCAATTTAATTGAAGAAACTTACAAGCACCACTTTTAGTTAGTAAATAAATGTATACTTGCCACGTTGCTGCCAATTAGAGTACAAGAACTAAAAATGTATATCTGATAGGTGGGCCTAAAATATCCAATGTTCTATGGAATTATGCCTACGATGTTTTACTTTATAAAAACATTGAGATTTTACTTCCCTTCGCAATGTGTAGGACTCACAACCCGGGTGTCGGCTTCTTGGCACGATACATTGAAGATGTAGTCTAAGAAGGGTTATTTAATTGTCGGTAATTACTAGAAGAGGAGTAGAAGTTATGAAGGTGGTAGCCATCTACTCAAATAATACGTGAGATACGTGAGCTCGCCTAAAATAAATTCGCGACGGTATTAGCCATTTTAATGAGACAAAAAAACTTATTACAACAACGTGCTCGTCAGAAGGACTACGCCCATAACTTGTATCTATTTCAACCAAGCAGAATAAAAGATCTTCAAGAGTGAAAAGTTACTTTACTATTTATAAACTTTACTTTACGTTACATTCATTTTTTATATGTTTGGCATCAAAGGGCTAATTTAATAATACGGAAAGATAAATTTTACTTACGGACAAGGCGCACGAGGTCAGATGGTCACGTAGTTGGGCTGCTACAAAGGGTTAGAATAAAATATTCATACGCATACCAATTAAGTAGTTACTCCGCCGATAATTTAGTTCCGGAACTGGATACAAAAAAAATAATATTAAATTATACTGGTGACTAGGTTGTGAAATTTACATTATATAAAATCTAACAAACTAAACGGTACAATAATTTAAAATCTGTAGGTACGTGATTACTATGTCACATATTATAATATGCATTAGTCAGCTAAGTCCCATACATATCATAGAAAGCTTCATGCACAATTTCAAGTCTACATTGAAGTACGTTCTAGAGATATCGTCGGAAAGACAAATATGGAATTATTCCAGCCCTTCGATTGATAGGGCTCTCAATCAGACAATTACTTCTGTTAGTTGTCATTTATGTACCTAATCATGTTTTATTTATGATTAGATGTATTTCAAAGTAACGTACAATGAATATTTTGTTGAATAATCCTAAATTTAATATCATTGATATCATCACTTCACTAACAGTTGAAACATTTTAATGTAATTCAGCTCACAATTGCAGATTTGACCTTTCTGTTTAAGTTGATCAATGGAAGGATCAACTCTCTTCAGTTACAAGCCTACGTGAGCCAGGCACCACAAGGTCTAGTAATGTCTTCTTCAGGATAAACTAACTTGGAAATAGTCCAATGATTCGACTTCAGCAGCTGAGGAACGAGCTTCCATCTGGGATGGATCTCTCTAGAGACAGTCTGATGTCTTTATACATAAACTCTGAGTACACTAATACACTCACACACACACACACACACACACACACACACACACACACACACACACACACACACACACACACACACACACAAACACGCACGCACGCGCACGCACACACACACACACACACACACACACACACACACGCACGCACGCGCGCGCGCGTTAATACATCATTGTTATTTATTTATTAATTTAATAATTTAACTAATACTGTAAAATAATTATTTATATGTATATATATATATATATTATTTATTATTTTTATCATATTATTTATTATTAATTGTATTGTTACTGCTATTGTTATTACTGTATAATGAATGATGGTTATTGGTTATTTAATGGGTAGTAAGGTCTTTGCCTTATCAATTTATTTATATTTAATGCTTAATTTAAAAAACATTTAAGCCATGTTGTGGAATTATTGTAATTAATATATAGTTAAGTGATATTATATTGAGTATACTTTAAATATTCTAATGTAAAAATGGCATTGAAGTGATTGTGAATAAAGGGACGTATTGATAATGGACATTAAGTACGCTAGTTAGACCCGTACAAAGCAACGTAACTTGACACATTCCTCTATTAGGTAATATATGTTATAATAACGTGTTAAATTCTCAGAATTTTATAAGAGGATAGAGAATATTAAATCTTGCTCTTACCGCCTGGGAACAAAACGGCATGATTTACTGTAGTAACTTTGTGCCTGAGTTCTCTGAGCTCAAAGCGGTAAATCTCGCTACTGTCTGTGCAAAAGGCAGTCAGAATTTGCTTTGGAAATGTTAAGCTGATGTTTCAATTCACAGACTGCGCATTAAATTGTATTAACGTACTCATATCAAAATTCGTTAGCTGCCTTATTTCATTAACAATACTCTTTATAGATTCATTAACTGACAAACACATTTAGACTAATAATTAATACGTATGACACGTAATTAGATTGTTTCAATACATGAATTGTAACGTGAAACTGAGACTTTTCCAAACTGCTCAATTCACATTAAATATATATATAATATATATATATATATATATATATATATATATATATAAAGTATATCCGGGTTCGACTCCCGGCACATACTTTGTTGTGATTCATATATATGAAATATATATATATATATATATATACAATTTAACGTATATATATATATATATATATATATATATATATATCCTTATTACAACTTTTAAAATATAATTCAAGATTCAAGATCTTTATTCGTAAATGCAAAATACATTTTTATATTACACGTCTAATACTAAAAACTATATCTAACCTAACAAATCTTTTACACAGTAAAAACATTTATCAAGAAAGTGTGTCTTTAGTTTTTTTTAAATAAATGTAGATTTTGCTCATTTTTTATATTCAATGGCAATGCATTGAAAGCTTTTGCACCCAAGTGGTATGGACCCCTCTCAAATGCGCTCATACTATGTGCAGCCACAGATATCAGCTCTCTTGATCTGGTCGGATACTGATAGTAGTATCCATTGCTTACAACAAGCTTTGGATTGCCCAAAAGAGCATAGCTCGTACCCCCCACCAGACCCGCCAGAGTAAGTATTTTTAATTCACCGAAAAGAGGTTTATGTCTCGAATCTCCTACGTCCTGAGATGATTCGCAAACACCATTTCTGGAGGACAAATACTCTATTGAAATTTACCACGCTGGATGGACCCCAGAACATTAACCCATACCTCAAAATCGATTGAACGTGAGAAAAATATACTGTTCGTAATACGTCTTGGCTACAGACCTTGGCGAGCATTAAGGTTGAGAGCAAATCCCATGGTTCGAAGACTTTTGCAGACATGTTCCACGTGGCCGCTCCATGTGAGCCTATTATCGATATATAAACCCAGAAATTTAACTGAGGTTTCTTGCTTGGCTTCCTCGCTTCCTAGTTTGATAAGAACCTGAATATTAAACTAGTTTGTGTTCCCTAGATGAAACTGGATGATATTAGTTTTGCTGATGTTTAATCTAAGTTTATTTAAATTGAGCCACTGATTTAAACTTTGCAACTGGATGTTTGTATTCGATATAGCCAAATGTGGGGATTTATTGGAAACAAGAAAAGAACAATCATCAGCAAACATCGTAACTTTGAGGTCTGTTGAAATTTTTGGAAGATCATTTACAAAAATGAGAAATAATACAGGACCAAGAATAGAGCCTTGAGGAACACCACAAGTAATGGCTCTATATGATGAGGAAACTTTATTTTGGCTATCGTGGATTTGGACGGTTTAATTCCTATCAGACAAATACGACTTCATGAATTGAAAAGAGTGACCTCTAACTCCATATTTTTCTAGTTTTCCAAGGAGAATATTATGATCAACGGAATCAAACGCTTTGCTTAAATCACAGAAAACACCAAGGGAATCAAGTATATTTTCCAAAGAAAGCGATAGTTCGTTTATAAAATTGAAGATGGCTGATGTAGTGGATTTCCATTGGCGGAAGCCATGCTGCTGAGTAGAGAGAATGTTGTTGATTTATAAAAAAGCCACAAGTTTTTGACAGACTACTCACTATTAACGTTTTTGACAGACTGCGTTAAATGAAGGATAGAATGTGCATGTAAAGTTAATACTGTAAGGGCGTGCATTCAGTGCGCGATTTCAAGTGTATATACGTCAGTTTATTTTCGATATATGTGCGGATAGACAGACAGACCGATAAAAATGAAATGTTTAAAACCCTTTGATTGCTAGGCTTAACTTTCAGCCAATGAAAAGTAAATATAACTTTTAATCATACTATAAAATTATATTTTTATTGTAAAAACTTTTCCGACTTCACATTAATTATAAAATATTTAAAACACTCGTACAAATCACATACTTATATTAACTTTAAGAACTGTTTGAATTATACAAAAAATTAATTTAGATGGAAATACAATAAACAATTTATTTCGACTAATATGGCTCATAGTTTTAATTTATACATAGGTAGTGACATTTAATCGTTTTAAATTTGAGATTTTTGAAATTTTGCAAATTTTTTAGATTTGCGAAGTGAAAGTGTGAAACGATTTACTGTAAATCTTGTTTAGTTAAAAATGTGTACAAACATACAGTGTACTTACTTCCTATCATCATATTACTCAGTGACGTCAAACATAAACCCAACAATTAAAAATAATATAACTGGTATTTATTTTGAACTCATACAAAAATAATCGAACAAATGTACAAATGTACAGAAAAATGGTATTTTTGGCGTTCAAATAATGAGATTTGAAGTCGGGCATGCATCTGGCGGATAATTTGTGAAATAATTTACACAATTAATTTTGCATGGAGCAGTATTCCAAAAGAGATATATTTTTGCACTAAACTTTACAGAACATGAAAAATAATATTTTTTCGTTGAATTATCAGCGTCTAGGTAAAACAACAAGGATTACTCTTATAAAACTAAGGCTCCCAATAAAAGATTTGCGGAATAAATTTCATTAAAATGAGAATCTCTTGCTTTGTTTTGTGCCTGAACATAAGCACAGACGAATAGAATACCATTTACTGATACTGATTAAAGGGTACTACCTTTTTATTTTATACATGAACTAAAGAAGTAATTTGCACATTTCATTACATGATGTAATTACATTTTGTTTTAACTCTTATTTGAAGAATATATCTAATATTGTTTACAAATAACTTGTTGAGTTATTATTTTAAAGCCAGATTTTTACTGCTTGTAAAATTTGTCCTTAATATTTATTTAATTAGAAGCAAACATACACGCACTGCTACTAATATAAACGAAAATCATTGGAGAAGGTTATAAATTGTATAAAGAAAAATTGCCAAATAATATGCGTGAGTTTTTCCAATAACGATTCTTTTATACGACGTAGGTGGTCGGAATACTACATTCTCCATAACGCCAACAGATTATGGTCTTAATGTTTGTAACGGTTTGTTCTTCTATTTAAAATAGTCATACAAAATTAGTCACGATTTTTGAACAACCAAGATTGAATTCCAAACTCACATATTGTACCGTAGTTGTAATTATTTATGCTGAATCGCGGTAGGAAGTAGGCTCTTGTTAACTAGACGCGGTGCGTGGACATTGTTTGTTGGTTTGAGACCGGTCAATCAGCTGATCGTGTCATCTACGGTGATACGTTCCGACCCGGCTCGCTGGAGAGAGAGGGGGGATCAGAGCAGTCTTGAAGCCAGAACGAGAAGGTGCAGACGTCGAGTAGAGAAGCAGTGTTCTTCCTCTAATCCTATAGTTTTGGGATGTAGAGTAATACTTTTTATCGCGTGTAAATTTAATTCAAGTATTTAACATTTCTTCAGTGCGTATTAAATCCCTATCAGCCTCCGTAATCTTCAAAGTAGTAAGTCCCGTACCAGCGTTTAGTTAATATCTTTTATTTTTATACTGTTGTAATTAAAATTTCTAAAGTTTCCCATCTTACAGAGTCTGAGAATTAATTCAATTTTTTGGAGTATATTGAATTAAATTTTGTTCGTAAAGTTAGTATCAAGTTTTGTGTTAAATTGATTTTTTGAGTATTTTGAGAAGAGAACTTTTTATTTTATTTTGTTAATTTAAACCATTTTTGGAGAAGTATACATTTTTAGTTTCATTTTAATTTTAATTCATTTTGATCAGACTCTTAATTAGATTTGTTCGATTGTGTGAAGTTTTGAAGAAAATCGAATCTAAAGTTTGTAAACTTTGTCAAATTTTGGGTGAACTTTAATCTCGGAATATATCAAGTATTTCCGAAAAGTTGTTTTGATTTACGAAGTATTAGCTCCATATAAATTTAATATATGTACTATAATAACGGTACAATATAATGAACGTTGCCACATAAAACATGGCATCTTTAAATGCTGTCCAAGTTACAGCATTCTACATCAATGTTAAACAATAGGAAATACTGTTTTTGGGGAAGCTAGTGTTTGAAATTCCCTTGCGGTCAAACGTGAGGTTTTTACTCGAAACCTGAATCTAAAGTCCGTGTTTGCAGTCATGGTAACAAAGCTCCAGGGTGAAATCGATTGTTCTTTTGGCTTTGTCAAGCGGAGTAATTATTTTACATACTTACTATACTGGCTGGTCTATCTCAACGCCATAACCATTTAATTCCATCATTTCAACATTTTAATGTAATAATGAAACTTTTACTATACACATCTAACCAATTATGTAGTTATTTTCAGATTCTGAAGTAAACGTTCTTGAGGACTCCTTATATGTAAATAACATGCCGCAAACCTTGTAGATGTCCGCCACTAAACATAATTATTACCTGCAAAGTGTCATTCTAACAAGGACACTGGTAAATGGTGACGAAATATTTTGTTTGATCTCAGATCCTGAAAGATTGTTACACCTGGAACAGTAGTGCCAACTGACAAAAGGTCAAAGTGACGAAGCGCTTCCATTACTCTAGTAACGTTTCACTTTCATTTCTGTTGGTCCTTACCACAATTGTCTTACTGTCATGGGTTGCTTAGTTTTGTATCGGTCGCAAGTTTTACAGTACTTCTACAACACATTACCACTGGAGGAAATAAAAGATCTAGTACCCTAATAAAAGATCACCGGAAATAAAAGATCACAGTAACCTTCAAACAAACCCTCTATGAGATAAATACAATCGATGAATAAATAATGTTACGTAATATCTTACAATGTGTCACTAATTTAAGACAATTCAAGTTCATAAATGATTGTTTTAGTAAATCCCATCAAATTAAATCATAACCCAATGTTGTTACGTAAATTTTTTACAGATACATCTGGATTTGGGTAGCCAAGTAAACATTAGCGTTACTAGTATTAGTGTATTGTAAGTTCTGGCATATTAAAGATTGAAATATTTCTTTATTAAAACACAGTTGATTCAGACATTTGTACTAAAGGTTTATCCTGAACTTAGTAAAAAGTAACCTTGATCCCAATGACTTATTATTAAGACAATAATTTTGCTTCACATTTGTAGATAATTTTTCGTATTTAGCTTTTTTATATAGTTCCGATGAGTTCAATAAATTAAATTTATTTCCAAATAATGTCATGGGTATGTTTACATCATATCATGTCACTGGCTTTTTTGTACATTTAAATATCCAAAGTCGCTGGAACTAAGAGGTGAAGTCTTCCGTTTCTATGATCTCTTCTAGATTACACGAGCTCCCATTTTCCGGGAGCTTCTGTTCCTGGAAACAACCAACCAGTTTAATCGTTTTGCCTCTAGGAAACCCCCGCCTCTAGAGGCTCCATGGATCAGGAACTCTTGACATTTGGAAAAATCCAACTTCTCGATACATTCAGTCTTAGGGAAGTTTCGAGCCTTAGAAATATATTGATATATTTATTATATCAGCTTTTATTATATAGGGATGAAAATTTTATTTTTAATATAAATCGAGTTTATTCCTCCTAAGACGTAACTATTTTTCCTTATGTCTATTTTAAAACAGATATCTCAAAAACTATTATTTCCTAACTGATGTGACTTTTAGTAAATATAACACTTGCACAGGCAATGTAATGTGGTGTTTAGGTTTAACTATACATATTTCATTATTTAACTTTACACAGCGTATTTGTATTTGTTCGATCTTTACGCTAGTTACTTGTAATCATAAGCAATTATTAGCATTACAAGGAAGACATGTACGTATGTGTCGTTGGCAAAGGCGAAATAGTTGATCAAGATTTACAAAAACTGAAAGGCTTTCACTTTCACAATCCATTAGTTTATTGTTATTTCCTTTATTTCACACTCAGTCAAAAATTCTACAGTATAGTCTGTCAATAATCCTTTTATTATGATTCGGAAAATTAAAATCCAGTGCGTTAAAGAAATCATGTTCATTGAAAATGGCGTTGGTTACTTTAATACAACAAAAGCTATAATTTAAATTAACAGCATAACATTTTATTTTTCCACGTTGTTCCAAATAATTTTAAGCATTTAAATAAACATTTAAATATGAAGGCTTTATTGAGATATGTAGAAAAGTTACTGCTAGTAAATTATGTAAAAATTTAGAAATGTTTATTGATGTACTCTTGTACTATTTGCGTGTGAAGTTTCTAATGAGTATAATTTATTAATCTCTTGGTTTGCAGCGTTCCTTGTGTAAATCGTGAGTAAAGTTAAGGGTGAGCCAAATAATGTAAAACTTGATATACAAAGTGTGCAAAACCCTTGAATGCCATGTTTTAATCTATTAGTGTTCAAACATCAAAATAAAATCAATAAAATCAAAATTGTGTTTTATTTTAAATAGTGTCATTATTACGTCATAGGCTGCCACAGACGGCACTCAGCTGCAAAAAGCACATTTCAGTTTTGGTCGACAGACCAAGAAACTGGACTGGTACCCCCAAAATGTTTAATCACGTTTGCCTATAAAACACACACTTAAACATTTTTCTCCAAATACTAATTGCATTGTAAAAAATCATGCTAAGTAAATAAATAGAAATAAACTTTGGAAACAAATAAGTATGCTTCGGAAACATAGTAAGATTTAATATCCTAAAAAAAACAATCTAAACGTATAAACTAGGAACTTGAAATTTGTCACGAAAAAAAATATCATATTCCTTAAAAGCAATTAATTGAAATTACCCTTAAAGTAGAAACAATCAAACGAAACGATGTACACGGCCTGGGACTTGAGGAATAAAGTAAAAAAATTAAAAATGGTTTAATTGTTATGTTAACAAACATTTTTAAATTGATAATAGGATTTCCAAGACTGATTAAAAACTTAAATTCTGTTTAATTGCAATTGGGACAGCCATATATTTCTTTGATGGGCTAATATAGGGCATTTGGCAACGAAAGAACAAATATATCCTCATCCTTTTTCCGGTGACATAAAGAACATAGTTGGTTTCTATCAGCAATCCGAGGTTTATAGTTAAAATTAACGGACCAAGGACGAGCTTTAAAACTCCATGCGTTAAATTCGATTCAATGTTGAAACAGAGATAAGCTCTGGTCCCAAGCTCAAGGTCAAGCGGTCTGTACACGTCGTGATAACGCGAGAAGCGTGCAGCCTGCAAACAGACCCCACTGATCTTCTCCCGCACCGCAACCACCACCGCTAACAGCAGCCACGTACACCCGCCACATCCTGACCGTTCAGAGTCATGTTTATCTCGCATTTGCGCCCCAGCAATACCCACTCTCTATGCCAGTACAGATTTTTTCAATAATTTGCTTTGCTGAAATATATTACGTGGCAATTCATAAACTTTAATTAAATAATTTGCTTGCGTAGTCAATATATACAAGTAAAATTTTTCTAACCTCGTCTCTACGTATAGAGCGTAGTTTAGAGTGTTTTAGGCAACGTAAATACACGTTTAATAAAATATAGTATAATACTTTCTTCTTGGTCGTTCTCCCAGCCCCCCCCCCAAATCTGACACCCATAGCACATAATTTATTTCCTTATTGACGTAAAACATAAATATCTTTTATTGAGTGGAACTTTTTCGGCACTAAGTAATTTTTTCAGTTGGATGTTTACGACAAATTTGGCAATTTTAACTTTTTCTGTCAAATGCCTGCCCCATGATAATGATGTTGACAGTAATACGCCTAAGTATATAAATTGATGCTATTAGGTTTTATAGAAATAAATAAAATTACAATAATCTTCGTAATAGTATTTATTGTCGAACAATATGCTTAGGAAATATATATTCAACGAGCAAGCAATTAAATATCCATAAGTACCAAAATATACCTCTGTGCATAATCAACACAGTTAAGTGTTTTAAATATAAATACATTGCAGATATTACGCCATCCAGAATACTCGCTCACTGGAGAGATGTAATGAAGCTGAGGAAGTTAGCTGAGTTAATTTTAAAGCAATCAAGCTGTGATAGAGAAAGTTGGATCCGCTGGAACCGGCCACAACCAGCCCTGCCTGCCGCCCGCTCTGGATAGATTGAATTGTTTAGCATGTGTTGGCTCTGGAGCAGAGATTCAGTCTTGATTCCTGCTACCCTTATGCAATGATAAAGGTTGCTTTAAACGTTGGTTTAATAGAATTTGGAAGCGTATACTGGGCCATATAATAAACTACGAGGTAAGTGCACCATTTCTGGAAGGCGAGTACTTAAAGTAACACTGCCGGGAGCTATAGTGAGCGGGGAAGCCAGCTTTGAAGAACGAAACAAAATCTTTGTCGACAGAAGTATTCGACGTCTTCACCCGGAGACCGGTGATCGAGAATAGTAGCTAAAACCTACTAATCACTCTAAAGGTAACAAGTAATCATCAGTGAACAAAGAGCTGATCTAGCAACGAGGTTAACAACTAGCCATCGCAAAAGACAAGACCAGCTGTGATTGAGAACAGAAAAAAGGGTGGGTACAGCTACTTCCCCTACCACCGGCCAACAAAATAAAAGTGGCAGACGCTACATTCCAAGGAAGACATTTCTAATTTTTGGGGTAAGAAGTGAAAGGGTCGTCTGTATGTCTGTTTGTCGTCATATGTATTACGAATCTTGATAGGTAGGTCTTACAGAATTAAAATTTTGCAGATTGGTTTATATTTGTTTATCAAAGAAGAACATTGATTTCGGTATCAAAATATAAAGGTGAGGTCCATCCACCTGTGCACTAACCCTTTCGTTACGTACTGTTGGGTCCCTATATACTACGTTGTACCGGTTTACTATAGCCCTAATGTTAGTAGTTGCTCTTTATTCAAATCACTGTGCACTTCACCCATTGTTTAAAAGGAACTTAAAATGCTGGGTTCAAATCAAAGCACCACCACAGTACAAACTATTAACTTGTGAGAAGTTTATCAAGAACACTCACAGGGGAGGCATTATCACAATTCTAGATTTTAATTTTCTCATCCGTTTTTCTGCACCAGGTGGATAAATGGTAGGAAGCTTTCAGAGGCAATGTAAATGCAAGTTATATCATGCCCAATAAAGTTATGCACAGAATATGTATTCTGGAGAATATAGACTCAGTCAATCAGTATTTAGTTATAATATTATAATGTCTATCAGTTATCTCAATAATGATATACAGAGTGGCCCACAAGTCAGTTGTCACTTGCAATTTTTTAAGACGATGTTTGTATAGAACAACGTGGAAGCCACTTTGAGCACCTATTGTAGGTTAGATACTCTTTAAATTAATAATTAAAAATAAATAATAATAATTACATTAATAATACAATACTTTGTACAAATAAAGTATTTGTACTTTTCTGGTAACTTTGTATTTTCATTTCTGACAACTGACTTATAGGCCACCCTGTATTAAAGAAAATAAAGTAACAAGTGCCATATAATAATATAATTTTAAATGTTTACCTAATTTATTACTTTTAATGCAGTTTGGAAAGCAAATTTCGCGTTTTAGGTTTATTGGTTTAGAATTATTGCTTTTCTCTATATTAGTATTGTGTTTTAAGTCAAGTTCACTGTTATGCTTTATAGACCATCTTATGTCTGGATTATTCTCCACTGGTTTAATTGGAAAAAGGCTGACTTATTTAATACGCTTAAATATATTTCAAATACTTTAATTACAAAGGCCAAGGGAAAATGCAGTTATTGACGAAGGGAGAAGTATAGTACATCGTGGTTCTAAAGAGAAACTATGCCGCCATCATATTCATTATTGCTGACCATAAATTGGGTACAAAATAATCCTTCCACTCTGTTGAAAGAAATAAAGTACAAAAAATGTCTCAAGTACAGATTTAGTATGTTACGTAAGTAAATAAATAACATATTAGTATTCTTTTTTATAATTATAACATTTTTTACGATATTTATTTTACAATAATCCCAAAATTTTAAAGAAAAAGAGATTTATGCGGTACTGTGATGATATATATATATATATATATATATATATATATATATATATATATATATATATTCACTTCGGGTGTATAAAAGCAGAATTGCTCTATTATATCAATTATTAAACTTCTTGATATAATGCTCCTTTATTTTCAAAAAAGTATAATAAAAAATAACAACACAGCAACAAAATTTCCAAAAGTAAATAAATAAAAATTGACGGAAATAAATAAACAGGAATTTTTGAACATGTGATTAATAAATAATATCACACACACACACACAAACTGTGTGTGTGTGACGGATAAAAGAAATATCCAATAATCACTCTTGCCTAATACTGACACAGTTAACACGCTCGAACGAAAACATGTTTTGAAGAGATTAGAGTTTTAAAAGCATGACGTTGTACTAAAGGTAATTAATTGTAAGTTTAAGTGAGAAGTTCTGTGTGTACTTCTATCACTAAGGGCTTAATGTGTGATAATAAATCTGTTTTATAAACTGGCATTGTATTAACTGGCATGCTTTCCAGAGAGTAGTTTGTGAAACCAATATCTGGCGATACATACTAAGTGAATGTTCCCGAGATGATCCTCCTATTGGCGAATAGGAATTTAGGACTTTTGCATAGTTTATGAAGGGTTTGGGCAGATTTGCATTTCCTCCAATAACCCGTCTTAGCCTCTGTGACCTTAGGGATGTAACAATTTGTTATTTATGTCTTCATAATAACATTTAATATATTCATAGTCCTTTTATATACCTTTAATAAAAAATTACAATTATTAATTTCATGAGGAACTAAAGACATTACAACTAATAATTTCTTGCCAAGTCTAAAGAAATACGAATTGGTTGTTTATAGTAAGTAAATTTATTGTTTTTCACGTTTATTTATCAATTAAAACGTAAATTGTTTAATGCATTATGTTGTATGGTTTTGAATGTACAAATATTACTTTTTTCAATCATATTTCATATAAAAAGTGCAAGAAATTCAGTACTTTTTATAATGATCAAAATCAATATTTAAATTTTTTTATTATTATATAGAGCTTTTACATTGTATTATTAAAGAATGTTATTGTGTTATTAAGTACTCTTGCACGTAGTACCCTCCTAGCTCACGAAAAATTTTATTTTTTGAAATTATAGAAATATAATTGAACATACAACGTTTTTTGAAGCATTTTGTGGCAAGAGATCTTGAACAATTTTCATCTGAGGGCTTTAAATTTTGCGTGAAATATTTGTACATAGACAAGATTGAGTTCTTTGATGGTGCCGTGGAATTTGGCTAAGTATAACTGATGGCTATGACTGAGTAGGCTGACACAAGTTTTGCTATGCCTACTCAATCGCATCGTTTTAATTGGGGCGATGTAAAATATTTTAATGATTTTTCGCCTCACTATCTCGTCCAAAAAGTATATCGAGAATGAAATCAGCTATAGATTTGGAAGCTTGCATGCAATATGAAGGAAGCCTATTACGTGATTAGTTGTGTGAGTACCCTATGGTATGACACATACATACACACACACCTGTTTTAATTCATTCTTATTTTTGATTCAAGAAGATATAATATAAATAAAATATAAATATAATACCATGATTAAATTCATAGATAATCATAAATATGAAAAATAAATCAAAACAAATATTTATATTTATACTAGCGGGCCCGGCGCGCTTTGCTGCGCATTTCAATAATTTTTTTGCAAAAGTTGCCCGCGGCTTCGCACGCAATTTCCTGTTGAAAACAGTACACTATATTCACTTATTCTTTTTCTATCACATTCTAAACATTGCTGAGATAATTGATAGTCGTTCCATCGTGAGCCTCTTGGGCGTATTATGAAGGTATGTACCATATTCCTGCCTCTATCTAGCTGTTACCCACGGCTTCGCACGCAAATCTTAAGAACCGAAGTCCTTATATTACTTAGTAAATTTTTTTTTTTTACTATAATAAATTTTAGATTAAATTAGTTATATCTCCGATGCCACGATTGAGCTTGCTTTGTTGTCTCGATCGAGAGAATATGTACACACGGAGTTTTGAGAACCATACTTCTGTCAAAAAAAACAACTAAGGTTGATTTTATAACATTCTTTATATTTGTAGCCAACGTAAGATAGTAATTATGATATCTGCATTACTCTTCTGATCAAGCATGAGCATGGTTTATATTAAATAAATATTGCAGTTAAAGGTGAATTTTTACGTCAAATTTGAATTGTATTATCTGGATAGTAAAGTCTATGTTTAACAGTGATTGCAAAAACAGTTTAAACAAAATTTGTCGTTTCTCTTAAGCTTACTCTATGCTTTAAAACTATAAGTGTAATATATGTTTACAAAGAACAGCTGATTAAAAATTTGAAAAGACGTTAACATATGTTTGCTGCAATGCATTTCTTATGGGTATTTCTGTAACCAGTGGGGCGGAATCCTGAATCGGGAAAGGGATGGGCATAGCTTATAAACCTTCTCCGTGGAAAAATACATATACGTACAAATTTTCATCATGATCGGTCCAATAGTTCACGATTCCATAAAGGACAAACATACAAAACAAACATTCATTTTTTATATATATAGATTACGCATCCATCACTTTTTTTAACGAAAAAATCATTTTATACCATTTTGAATAATTACGATAACACGATGAAGAGCGATAGTGTGTTGGAGGTTGTAGTACAAACACATATGCGGTGTGAAGTAAGCGAAAGAAGTCACATAATGAGGTTCCTTTCCGTTATTAATTTGATATTATACCACATATTATAAGCAATTTTTTATTTATTGCCGTGCAGATCTTTATTCCGCATCCTAATCAGCCCAGCATCTTACTATACTCTAATTATACTTTTTAAAATTAAAATTATATTAAACGATAAAAGATTCATTTTATTTTTTTAAGGTGCTTTGTTAGAATGTAGATTTTTCAGCTGAATAATTCACATAGAAATTAAAAGACACGATAACTGTTTATGATCTTTACATCCTTGCATATACACTGTTCATTATCGTTTATATAGTATACACAAAACGATAAATATTTATTCAAAGAGATTTAAATCCTACCATAATTAAATGTTGAAATGAGGAATAAATCATGAGAAATAAAATAAAAATAAATGTTTAGTTTGACCAAGAGCTTATACAACTTAACTAAAATACGTATATTTTCAAACCATCGTGAACAGCATCGTTTATTATAATACTTAATCAAATGGTTAAGGTGTAAGTCATTTTAACTACATGAACATCCAAAAGCGATTATTCTGTTGTTGAGTTTTGGACACATTGACGTCATGAGTTGTGTGGGATAGACATGTTTTCGTTAGCGAAACAAAACAGTTTCATATTGATTCTCATTTAAATGCAGATAAACATCAATAAAGTGACAGGCATTCGCTTTTAGTATTGAAACCCGCACCGGTATTATTCATATTATTTTGGTTGACTTCTACACGCTGAAAACTACAGCCTTAATAACTCATTTTTTTAATCAGTGCAAAATTAATAAATTATCACATTGTATTGTTTCAAGATTCTTTCAAACTTTTTTGTACTTATGTTTAGTAAATAATTTTAGAGCGTGTTTACGTTTCAATATTTTGGTTCCTCAAGTCTCTAATCCTAAATCGGAGTACATTAAATCTTGAAAAATTCTCTAGGAATATTAAAGGTGGAACAACTAGTTTTTAAACGATATGAACACAAATAGGTTACATTTTTATAGGAGAATAGTAATAAAATCGACCATATACTTATGAAGTGTAATTTTTGTATAAAAACGTAATAATAATAAAAAAAAACATATGAACAATTTTTTTGCATTTACTTAATTATGTCACCTTTGAAAGAACTGCATGAAAAATTATTAGTTAAACAAACTGCAACTCGGAATAATATTCTTAATTAAATTATTCATTACGAGGGGTATATTATTGTTTTCCTGAAGGTAATTCCAGGATTTCAAATAGTAATGAGGTAACACGCGTTGCAAGTTTTTACTGTTGAGCAAGCAGTAAATATAAAGTTAATTAGATTAATACAAAGTTGAAGAAAGCTACATAAGTGAACTAGCATTGAAGTAAATTAACATCTTGGACGAGGTATATAAAGCTTACCTTTCCCATTATTACACTGCACGTACGACCTACCTTAACTTTTTGAAGAAGTGTAATTAGTTTCCTTAAGATCAATGCTGGTATACGATTGCTGATGGAGCACATACAAAACTTGCAGATAACGTATCAAGTTTAAGATCTTTGTCTCTCACATCTTTATAATTAATTTTAGAATCACAACTACATACTTAAACTTCATGTTCAGATATTATTGATGCTTGCAGACACGTAATATTATCTCTATTTATTAGGCAGGCTCGATTTAAAAGAGGAACAAAGAGAGAGTGAGAGAAAGCAAAAGAGGGGAAGAGGGAGGGAGGGAGAGAGAGAGAGAGATTTTATTACCCTTGGATTGGATAATAGTTGAGAAATATTTTTTATGTTTTCCTTAACATGAATTTATTATTTTTTTTAGATTACTTAAATTATATTACCTGTTGTAAATGCTTGTTGTCTTGCTTATTTTACTATTGATTCATAAAATCTTTGTAGGAAAATATTTTTATTTCAACCTTGTTTTGTTAATGGTTTACCAATGAAATTTCTAAATTAATCTAAGTAGCTAATACCTTTAGGTTTTCACTGTATATTGCTAAATATTAATTTTGCCTACAAAGACAATATTTTTTAAGTCTGTTACGTGATACTTGAGTAATTGCTTATCAGGTGGTTCCAATAAATTAAAAACATAATTTACTAATAAGATACATTAAAAATATTTGAAATGTGGCTAATGTTTAAGAAACACGAAAAGATGACTTTTGGTTGCTAAATTACGACAATAGTTTTGGTTTTATTTAAAGGTAAGGGAACATTACAGAGACCTGGGCCACTCAGGGACTAGGCATTGCATGTATGTGAGCTTTGACGGCACCTAGGAGATCCCACTCTACAGACAAGACCCTAGGGGGTGTCATGAGCCGCCTGAGAGTGTAGTGTACGGCTTGAACACACAAATATTGTTGTATAATACTTTATTTTGTAAATGAATGAATAGTAAAACTGTTTTATATCAACGTAAATTTTCTTAATTATTTGTCTTAAATATTTTTTCACAAACACTCATCTATATAACTCGAAAAATGGTTGTAATATCTTACTTATTGTTTGCAGGACTCTCCTTCTTAAACTTAATCGTCATGGACTTTGTCAGCTCTCGTGTCCTAAGTGGCAAACCTGAAAATAAGTTCTATTTGTTTATTAATAAAGTTGTTTGTACATTAAAGTACAATATTTGTTTCTAACATAAATTCCAACTAATAATACAAAGTACGGGCAAAATAGGAAATATTAAACTACAAAGCACTGAAAATCATAACCTAAATCGTTTTCCAGATCAGAAAAGTAGAGCAAAGAGGAAATGTAGCTTGAGATTGTTGCTTTACGATGGTCAGACTCATAAAACGGCAACTTGAACTCGTGCCGATGTTATTTAAGAGGCCTGCGTTCAAAACCTTTTTGACTTGCAAAGATGTCCTACACCAACTACTATATAACAGACAGGTAATCATAAATTCATTATTCCAAATGTGTATTTTTTAGTTAAATGTTAATTATTAATATTTGGAAAAGGTGTACAACCAATATTATATATATAATATATATATATATATATATATATATATATATATATATATATATATTTTCAATATATATATATATTGGTGTACACCTTTCAAAATTATAAAATAAAATTATGCTCTACAGTTAATTAGTAATTGTACATAATTAATTAACTTAGAGCATAATTTTATTTTCCTTTAATGGTTTATAACTTATCAAAATAATTGCAAAGCCCAAAATTTTACTACTGTGAATTTATGTTTGTTACTTAAACTGTTTGCCGTTCCAGGGTTTGGTTCTTGAATGCATTGGTTAAGCTGGATTTACTGGATATATCATACATGACAGTATATACAAAAGGCGATCATTCCTAGTGAAATTAGGGGATACTCAGCAGCGTACACCAATTCAAATATCGAAACGGTAATATAAAATATTACACTCTAAATACTAGGCACAAGCTACAAATATTTAAGCAGGGTGATCGAGCGTACTTAAAACAAACCAGCAAATTTTAATCTCATTAAACGCAAGTTTGGTGCATTACGCCTTTACATTGCAATATTAAACAGTGATCTGGATCAGTAAACTGTGCATCTATCGTCCGATTATCTACCATTGATCTATCATAGGTGGGACTCATCGTGTTGGTGTCTAGTTCCTTCCGAGGAACATCACTTAAGACAGCCCCCGTGCAGTTAGTCTTACAGTCGGATTGCTTTGAGCATATGACATACTCCGGTAGCGGGTAGCTCGGCAAAGAGTTTGCTATTTGTCTTCTCGTTTATAGTAGTCACAGTTCCTCGATCTTAGAGTTCGCCGCTTTATGATCTAGCAGGAGAGGGTTTCTTTTTTTCTCCACCAAGGTTTGTGGGTATTGAATACCTCTTGTATCATTACCCCGTTGGTTGTGTATCAGTGAAGTCTTGACTCGTGATGAGCGATATCTCAACAAACTCTCAACTTACTCGTTAACAGTTAGTAGTGACGCTTTGAACTTTGTCTCATTTGTGATAGACAAATAGAGTCCCTCGAAACTTGTGTCCTATCTCGATGCCAGTGACTGTTGTTTAGTAAAAAGTGGGAGATGTCTTAAATGGCTCGTTCTTCCATGGGTCCCGCTACAGCCCTGAGGACCCTGAACGAGCTGAAAGTGTCCCCTTCTTGTATGAAGCCAGGCATGAAGCTAGGAGAACGTCGGTGAGTGAGCATCAGTCCTTATTAAAATATCCTCTACACATTTCAACCCGGTAATTTTTTAAATAGTTATAATAAAAAAAAATTGTATTTCTAATTTTCCCCTGGTGAAATAAAACCGTTAGTGAAACCTAAACAGTTTGTAAAGAATGCGTTAATGAGAATTCCATTAATTGACGTTGGAGTTATCATAGAACAACATAAGTTTATCTTTTGGAACCTGTAACATGTTCCCAGGATGGTCCTCATTTGAATAGTTTATACCAGAAATTACAAACCTATCCTGAGTAATGCAAGACGATGTTCTCATTTAAATCCCGGCAATCCAATAATTGTCCAGTAATCACAGATGTTAATATATTGGGGTAAAGGTATTACTCAATCTACTACTTTGTTGTACTTTTATCATTTCCTGCAAGAATGTTTGTTGGAGTGGGTGGAGTTTTTCAAGCCTAAACTTGAATACCTTAACTCGCATGGTTTGAACAGTATAGACTGATGAAGAGAACGCGTTTATTCAAGGTCAAATTACTGAAACATTAACCTCTACCCCCCTCCTCATGGAGACGGTATCTACTATGGTATCTCAGTCACCCAGATTTTCTTAAACCGTCATAAATACCGGAAGATCAACAGAAGACCTTATAGGTGTACGGTGAGAAGTTTCCTCAGCTTTTTGTCCTAGTTACAAAAAAAGTATACACCTGTAGTAAATATTTCTTAGCACTGGTTACTACTATTTTCTACAGTTTCAGTTCTATAAAATCCAGATAAAGTATTAGAAAAGTAAAAAGGTAAAAAAAATACATTTATGTGTGACAGCGGAAGAACATAGACAGAGATCCAGAAGAGTGGTGGTATTGGATGACATTACGAGATCATATATCGTATGACATAATTTTCAGGGCTTCTAATCTTCTATACTTAACGATTTCACATTAGTTTCTCATTAGTCATCAAAAATCATAAATAAATTTACATGTTATTAAAAATTATTTCTCAAGCTTTGTTCACCCTGTTTGCATGTTATGGGAAACTTACAGAAACTCATACCTGGCGTGTATAGCTTATATAAAAAGTGCAAAATGTACTGTATACTGTGGAAAAAGTTATATAAATAATACACATGCAATGTCAATTATGCAAAGTCAATGTCAAGTCAAGATAATCAGTACAACGTTCTACTCACGTTGTTGGAAAATGCTGTTCCTCAACTATCAAGGTGAAAGTATTCGGTAGACAAGTAATAAATAATAACGATTATAAAAAATAAGTGAACACATTAAAGATTTTATCACGCCGATATGTGCCTTTTGTTTTTTTTGAAAATAGGGGTTTAAAACCACTTTAAGAGGTTGAAAAATAGTACAATTGTATTAAAGCATAATACAATTATTGATACAAATAGGGTGTATGACTTGTTTTTCCTGTCTTGCAGCTTATGTTGTGCAGATATATAGAGTATGCAATATATAGAGTATAGAGTATATCCATAGAGTATGAAATGTAAAAAATCTCAATTGTGACTTATAATAAAATTATCTGTGAATTCTTTGTACGTGTACATAAATTGAAATTTACTTATAGTGTGGGCTTGTTTTGACTTTTGGTACCCATCTTGAGATCAACATTTCAATGCAAATGAGTCGGGTGTTCTTAAATATTTTTTTTATTATGAGTACATCGGTGAAAACAGTTATGAGTCTCTTACAATTTTTGCATTTTTTATTTATAAAAGTAAAACTTTAAAACAGACTTACTTAAGACGTCCTTCACGTACAGCAGCCACAGACTGAGAGTTTTCGTTTACAACACTGAATAGGCTAAGCATTTGATTTAATGATATTCTTAGAATTTATAACATATGTTTTATTCACTTAATTAAACAATAAACTCAATTGATAAAAATTAGAAATTATTCCTCTAAAACAATATAAATCAGAATATTGGTAAAATTCCGATGTATATCCCCTACCTCAATCGTGTTCCACACATTACGGCTAAAAATTGATACTTTATTCATCATCGTCCATGAATAAAAGATTCAGTTTTACTGTGTTATAACTGAAACAATTATTCGCCTAACTGATATGAAGTTACAAGCCTTACAACTAGTTAGAAGGGCTTGAAACTCCAACATTTTTATATAGAATTCAAACAGGTTTATATCATATGATAGCACTCTCATGTTCATCAATGATTAACTATTGCCTTAAGTTAAACGCCATCAGGAGTTAGTGGAGTCGTTATGAGATGGGATTTTGGCTACATTCCAACTTGAGGATTGGCTTCGACAAGGCGAAGAGGCAGTTATTTATGTCATGAAATAAAATTAAACTTTATATTGCCAACCCCATATGAGTGATATAGTGAACAGTTTTAATATTGTATTGCTTGTACTCTAATTAGATATCTAATAATGAAATTGGAAGCTGTAAGCAGGAAAAAACTGTGGATAGATGTAGGGTATTGGGGTGGTGATAAGAAATAACTATTATAATTTCAATTTGCAATATCCGCCAATTTTATAGTGTTAAAAATTCATGTAGAAGACGATAAAAGAAAGCAAATATATATTAATCTTTTAAATTTCTTGAAAGGATATCGAAGAAAACAGCTGATACTTGGTTGATTTCTGCACTTAACATACAACACTTCATTATGGGTTGCATCGTAAAAACTTTAAATATAATAATAGAAATAAAATACTTGGTAAACAATGTGAAATGAAGAAAAAGAATGTGGAAATAGAATACAAATCAAGCATTATCCCCGAGATACATAAATTCAACTAATCCTTCTCAGTCTCAATGCTGAGTGTTTATTCACGTTTCTGGATTTCGAACTAAATAGAAACTAACGAAATTTATACGCTTCACAAACTGAACAACACAACTCATCCATATATAAGTTTAATTGTGATTGTAGCCTGATATAATTTTTCACATGCAAAATTCAATATTTCTTAACTCATGCAACAAAAATTGGATCACAATACCAATATTACTTTATATCTTAGCCATAAGAAAAACTTTGTAGTTTCCACAATTTCTAAACAACAAACGAACTAATACGAGATATTTCGTACTATGTGAGCAAACCGTGTAGTTTGGATGATGTATTGGTTTAAGTATATTTTCTTCTGCACTCGATGATATTGATTCAGAATTCAACTTAAATTAAATAATATTTGGTTTTGCACTAATATTTAACGTGCAATTGTAGAAAACATTTAACCCTTACCGAAATGTTAACAATGATTAGCATCATTTACACGAATCATACAAGACCATACAAATGTAAATGTGCCAACACTTTTGGATGGTAACCAGTGTTTCCAATCACATATTGAACATTTTGTTACGTTTAAATCGTAACACGTTCTGTGTGCTATTTTATTATTGTTTCATATTTATCCGTGTCTAGTTGCTGTCTAATCTATGGTGAAAGTTTAACTGTGGTAGATTAAAACATTGTCATGACGTTCTAGTTTAATCCCTCAGTTATTTTTGAACACTACTATAGAATAGAGATGCAACGAAATATAAAACTATAACATTTCTCATTAATTGAAAAGTTTTGTATCAATAAACGTTATACGGCAGAGAATATAATAGACGAAAAGGATAACAAGTGTTGAAAATCAAATCATTGCTGTAAGATACACAATGTCTATAATCACTTTTTAAAAAGAGAATCTCATTGAATTGTGGCTGTTTGTTGGTGACACAAAGCAATGGGCATCTACTTGCTTTCACTTGTTAATAGAAATAATCTATTGGCTGAGCGTTAGCGAGGTATATCTGTCCACACGATATCCCGCGAGCGAACTGACCTATATGACTATGACACTTCAGTTCTATATGACCTACAGTTCGAGTTCAATGATGGTATGCGTTGATACACTCCTCCTAGGATATTTGAGTTCGCTATTTGAATTCACATCACCGAAACTGTCATCATAAACTAATGATACTAGATAACATTTATTATGCCTTAAGAATGGAAGTGTTTGTTAAAACAAAAGTTCATATAAGTAAAAATTAGTACAGATTACGTTTAGCAAATTAAAAAGGTGACTTGTGCGAAAGGCTTTTGAATAGAGAAAAGTTTTGTATAAACATTTACTTATAAAATGCTACACAAATGCCAGTTTTATTGTTTTGGATTACTAACAAAAAGCATTTTATTTTATAGTTATTGACATCTTTAATTAATACATTGTATGCAGCACTAAATAATAAAGTTTATTTCAACCAATAACAAGAATGCGTTATTTTTGTAAAAATACATAGACATTGAGTGGAATAAAATAAGCAGAATAAAGTGTGCTCAAATAAACACACCGTTAGGAAATTGAGTCCATCCCTCACAGGTTTTATCTCGGTGACTGGATTCTGCCACCCTGATCCATCTTGGCAACTCTTATTTTTGTTGAAAAATATTCATATATCCTTCTGCCTGTTAAATTTATAATATGAAACATCCCCTTGCTGTTGTGGTAACAACGATTGAAATTCATGGCCCGTACATTTCCAAAGCGTTGTTGTAGAATCAAACGCATGTCTTTCTGCATATAATATCTGCACATTATGGTGACGAATGCCCACTGTATTACTGTTTTACGTTAAGTCCAATAGTGTAGTTGTAGATCTACTTTACTGATGACGATGGTATTTAACACTGGAGAAGCTCTCCTATTCTTTTTAAGGTTTTGTTTTAAGTCTACACGTGAAAAAGAGTCATGCCTGCTTTGACTGGTAGAGGCTGAAACACAGAAAGCGTCAGATTATTCTGAGGCGGGATACGTGAGATACTGGTTACTAGCTTCCTTTATAGTGGCTGCACCGTGGTACCTCGTTAGGAGGTGGTTCCCACTCCCAAACTTGTACTCATTATTTCGAAGTATTTGGCCATTTCAAAAGCGGTTCAAACGTCCTTATATGGTTATTTGTGGTGAAGGATTTAATGAAAATCTTGCCTTAGTATCAAAAATGTTAACTATGTTTCCCTCTTTGGATGAATTGTTAAAATTAGTTTGCTGATGATTTTCACATAAATGTTAGTGGACTCAGCTATTGGTTTATTACTGAATAACTTTACGAGAGAGGAACATGTTGCAGGAATAAATTTAATTAATTGTTTAAATTTATATTATTTTTATTCATAGTAATCCCATGTACATTCCGTGTATCAAGGCCTCTCTGATTAGTGATTGAATTGAACTGGCTTGTTTATTCAAGTATCAATGACTCTAATAACACATCAGTATTTTACAAATTCAGTTCAGAGTACTTAATCAATTAACATGTTTTCCGTTATTGGTGGAGAATATGTACCATTGATGCTTGATTAAAATCATTGCTTCAATGTAGTGGGTACTTCAAAAAACAGTGTTTCTCTTCAGATAGGTTGTACCCGATAGCTCGTAATATGTTCCAGCAATGTTGAAATATAATAACACGAATAATTTGCCATTGGGAAACTCATGTATATAATGTGTCTTAGTTATTTGTGATTAACTATGAAGAGAAATTTGTAGTATGGATGATTTATATTTCTCTGTAATATTACACGAACACAAATTAGTTTATTTTTCATGATGGAAGGTTTGTGAAGATTGGCATGACTATTTCAAGAACTTTGGCGTAATAATACAATGATGTACATAACTAGTAACACTAAATTACGAGATCTGCAACCTGATGTCTCCTTTAATGGGATATCGCCTTACACATAACTACAGTTAAAGTTAATATAAACAAATCATACAAAGCATTATACCAAATGAATCAAGAATCACAACATTGATTTGAGTCAAATACATGCAGACTATCTCCAAAACACGCATTATATATATATATAATGTTTTTGTGTACACTATAAAGTACTTCGAAGAGTATATATATATATATATATATATATATATATATATATATGTGTGTGTGTGTGTGTGTGTGTGTGTGTGTGTGTGTGTGTGTGTGTGTGTGTGTGTGTGTGTGTGTGTGTGTGTGAAATATTTGATGTATATTGGTACCTCTGTCCAAAGTTTAAAATATGTGAATTAGTTTTTTAAAACACGACAGTGTACGATACAAACTACAGTTAGTTACGAACCTTAATGAAACAATTGTTATAGTATGACTGGAGACCATCATTATCCCTCTAACTCTGATCTTTCAAGTAACACAAACTGCTAGTCACAAATCATCGTGTTCTACACAACACAGTTATAAAGCCATCACACAGCAGATAGCCAGTAATCTGTCACTTGGCGTCCGCCCAAACTGTGGATTGTCTCCAACAAGCGAAGGGATGAGGGAATATAAATCGTTATCGGGGCGATGACATCATAGGCTGTGTTATTTGAGGGGTTTAGCATTTTAGTTATTCGTAATTCGGGTATTGTACAAAGAGACAAGTATGACACAAATGACATCCTAAATTGTTATAAATATGAATTGTATAAATGTATTGCATATTTAAAAATAAAATTTTGAAACAGTAATAATTAAAAATTACCAATTTATTATTACGATTTATTTGAACAAGCACGGGAGAAATTGTTCCAACGTGAATCGCATACAGTGCTATTGATTCGTACAGTTTAGGGAAATTATCAACTTTACGATCCAATATTGTGAACAGATAAAACTAAAAATACTTAACATGTTGGTTAAGAACTTAGATTTTAATAGAAGAGCGTTTTGTATGTTTAATGTTTTGGATTTTATCTTTGACTTTGGGAATTTGACTAACTGAGCGAAAATGATTAATAGTTGCCTAGGAAAACCACAGCATTATAACAGCACCTATTGAGTAACTTGACCTCCCATTTATGAAGTAATAAAAGATCTTCATACTTAATTATAAAATTGCAGGACGTACCTAATTTTTTTTTTTTAATTGTACTGTATAATCCAGTTTCTTGTAATAAAAAATATGTACGATGTCACTAAAAAAAGACGTCTGACATGGAAGAGATCACTAAAGACTCTATTGCTACGAAACAGTTCGGCTTTAATTTGGTTTTACTACTGTCACATTATTTTTAAATATTTTTGGAACGTCAGCAAGCAGGATTCAAATGACATGAGTATATTTTTTTAGATTGATATAAAT
The DNA here is from genome assembly GCF_021130785.1 of Homalodisca vitripennis. Taxonomy (NCBI): domain Eukaryota; kingdom Metazoa; phylum Arthropoda; class Insecta; order Hemiptera; family Cicadellidae; genus Homalodisca; species Homalodisca vitripennis. The sequence continues at coordinate 17,004,600 of NC_060211.1, forward strand.
AAACTGTACTCTGTATTTTCAGATATTTCTTAAGGTTTTCTGCTTTTAAGTCGTATTTATTCTATTTTTATCACGGGGAAGCAAAAACTCGAAGAAGAAACTGTTTGTGTTAGTTATACAGCAAACCATGCAATTATTTGAAAATGAAAATTGAAAGAGATAAAGCTTTTAAAAGGTCGTTCATGAGGCGCAAAAAATCAATGGAATAGGATACCGTCCTGACAATGGATTTATCTATTAATGACTATTCCACTTAAATGAGCTGGAATTTTGATTGCAGTGGACTTTGGATACTTATAAGCTGTAGGTAATTCAAGTTATATTATTCCTTCCAAGGTGCTCCTCCCACCCATATACAGTATAGCAATATCTAGAAGACATTCTCTTCTCTATCAGTTTGAAGTCATCGGAGGCCATATGACATTCAACAAAGATCTAAGCTAAGTAATAGAGTTGAACCTATACGTTTTTAGAATCTCTCAAATGTTTTATTTATTGCTTCTCTGCGTGGTTTGGTCCTCATTAATGCTTACTCACAATTATATGCAAAACCGTTAGATAAAGTACGGGTTGCCATCACATATACTAGTGAAATAGTACTATAGGACAAAAAAGCATACGTTTAAAAATTATTTCTTGAATATGTTGGTTTGTTCACAGTTAAACAATGCGGCGGGAGGGAGAACAAGAAAAATCACTTGCCGCATACCAGGCTTCGCTGAGGTTAGATGCAAAATGTAAGGTTATAGCTCATTTCATTCTGAAAATGTGTTGCTTACAGATTGACAGGCAGATAATCGTACAGAAAATATTTATTTAAACCAATCCTCGATAGATAGAAGGCCTTCGTTGGTTTGCGTTGGTTTCAACAATTATTTCAAACTGTATTTACTTGCATAAATACCATGCCGGTTTTCATTGGCAGAAATGTTAAGAACATAATAGCAATAGCGTAGTCGTAATAGTAAAGATTGTATCAAACTGTAACGTTGCAAGTTTGTGGTTTAGAAACGTATTTTAAAGTAGTGTTGGTGTACGCCATTCCTCGTTTTGCGTAACATAGGTGAGGATGTACGCTAAAAGACTCAAGTGTATAGCTCATTTTATTCTTCAGATATGCTGAGACAGTTAGACAGGCTGACAATCATACAGAAAGATTGAAACTTGTAACGTTTTGTACAACTGTATCCATGGTATAATAATCTATAATCTTAAACCAGATATTGCAAAAAATTCTATGGTCTTATGAGTATTATATACAAAAAAAACACAAATAAAAGTTTCCCAAATAAATTAATCTTTTCATTTAAGTGTAGGATTTTATTTATATGTTATTAATAGAATGATATTAAGAAACATATTTTTCTGAAAAACTTGTGGACCTTTATAGCGATGAGCTTTATACTCGTGGTAAACTTTTGTTACTTACAATTTACCTTATGACTACTACAACTCTACTGTTTCATGTGTTTAAATTTTTTATCAAGATCATTAATGAAAAATAAATACGATAGTTACAAAATATAAATATAATAAATCTACATTTTAGGCTTATTTCGCAGTTAAACAAAACTCGTAAAAGCAATAAATAAATAAATATGCTAATTAAAGTTTATGAGTTTTAATTTAAACCTTTTGTTTATGAATAATTACTGAGATAAAAAGAACAAAAGATCTTAAGCAGTAAGTATTCACCCTTTCCAGAGTTTATTCATAGAAAGAACCAGAGATTTGCATCTTAATGAAAGGTTTCCTTAATCTTTTAATGGTAGTTTTAATTTGACACTCAAACTTGTAAGCGAAAATTCAGTTTAGATTATTTTCACTGTCATCTGATAATATTATAACGTTGGAACTGGTGTAGCTCGAGACTTGAATTACGCGTAAAAAGTATTTAGCTATAATAATATAACATATCTTTTTGCTCCCTATTGAAAAAAAAACTAATTGAAATAGATTACTTTGGAGAATACTCTACATTCTTAAATATGTGTGAAATAAAAACATAGATTTAATACAACCTTAATACATTTTTTAAACTTCCTAAAAATGTTTTCTTTAGTTTACAACACTGGTTTCAAAAATGATTAACTAAAATTGATTAAATGTTCCACAATAATAAATAACCGTTGAGTACCTCCAATGTTATCTTTACTAAAATGAATTATACATTGTTTCCTTGTTTTAAGTAGTTAAAAAACGCAGTTTTGTTTTTGTCTATTACTTCCATTTTTTATTATTGGGAACCATTTTTAAATATCTCCCAATATGTTATAGTAATTTTGGATGGGAAACGTTCGTTTTTTATAAACACTTTTTTATGATTCCATTACTTACTGCTCAATCTTACTTGAATACTGGACTCCAAAAACGAATAATTCTGCATACGTAAAATAAAAAATACTTTAAATTAAATGTTTTATTTGTTTTGACCTAAAAATAAAATTGTAAAGTTTTGATAGTGTAAGTTATGAACAAGTTGTAAATTCGGAATAGATCACACTGTATATAAATGTAACCCGATTGTTATTTTATAAGCATGCATAGTGTAATAAAAGACTTATTAAGGCATAGCCAAATATAGCTGTGTTTGCCTTGTGTAAAAATTGGTTTATTGAAAGATTTCGGTTAGTTTAGCGAGTTTGATAAGACAGAAGTTGTAAGGCTACAAGTTGACCATTGCTGTTAGATCATAAGTATAAAATTACTGTCGAATTGAAGATATTGTCGTTTTTATTATTATTCGTAATATTGCATAGTTCTGCAACAGAGAGTTGCATGAAACCGCTCAGCACAGGTCCTTGGCGCGGGATGAGTATGCCATGCCACAAGAGCATGAGGCAACATTGCTCCGACTCAGACTCAGGGAGAAGGGTAGGTTCTGATAATACTTGTGCGCAGAGCTCCAAGTCCCAGGTGCTAAGGCTCTAACCTAACTGTGTTCTTCGAGTTGTTGTTGAAAATTATTTGTTTAATGGGCGCCACCCCGTTGGTAAGGTTGCTGAGGGTAACGACGGGGAAGAAACCCTTCCAAAAGCACACAGTAAGGCAGACCCAAAGCCCTAACATTTATTCATGCTCGGTTCACAAGCTATGATATGAACCCCAATACTACACTATTAGTTTCCTGGAAATCCACTAATAGCATCTAAAGTTATTTCACCTTGATAAACTCAAATTTTACTAAACCACTATGTTTGTGTATCTCGGCACAACTCCATCCTTAAGTGTGAAGTGCTGATAACTAATTGTAATCAAGTCCTGAGGGGACTCTAAGTTACCCAGCATAATTATTTAAATTTAATTGGCATAAATCAGTTTATTTAATCTAATTGTGGTTGTTATATTTTTCAATTCCACAAAACTATCACTAAATTATCAAGGAAAATTAAATACTATATATATATATCAGAAAATCTTGGATTTATTTAAACATGATCAAATTAAGAGCCCATTTCAAAACTCCAAAAAAAAGACAGGAAACATATTCAGCTCATCAACCTGATAAGTATCAGTTCAACTTTCTAATAAACTCAATGAGAGGAAGTAAATATTCTTAATCAGTGACCTTAGTTCTAATTCACAAGTATTCACAACAATTAATTTCAATAAAGTATGATAAATCCCCAAAATATATATATCAGAAATCACCATGGCGGACAATAATAAAAATCTATCACAATAATCAATGATCAGTACTTAATAGCTATAATCAATATTCAATTATGACAATAAACAACAAAGCAGGTGGCCACCGCTGAAAAGAGTACTCATGAAAACAAACATTAAACATTTAAATGAACAGTGAGACATTTAATAACTAACATAATTGACAAATGAAGCGATGAATTGTATCACTGGCAGAGTCCAGAAATGTCCCCTGAAATGTCCAGAAGTCTCATAACCGCACCAATATGAAATAGAATCGTTGTATTTAACTTTGACTATCACAGTCTAAGTCCGTGCTGGCCAGCCAAATCCAAAATAATATTGATTCAAGTTCACCAAGTGGAAAAGAATGACTATTCTATCACTTATCGGTTCATGACAGGCGATACGGTGAGTGAATAGAAGTCCCAGTGAGTAGGCACACGGCAGTGGCAGTGCGGTGCGGGGGCGGGGAGGGCCAATGTCACCACGGCCACCGGTCAGCGGCGACGACGCGGTAGCGGCGATGCGACGTGATGCTGATGGCTGTGGCTGTCAACCAACCGTTCCGTTCGCTTGACGATGTCCGGAACGTAAAGAAAAGCCCTACATATTCAATAATATATAGTATTTTTGGTAGGCAAATAATTAAACTACATAATTAACTACAATGGTGTAAAACAAATAATTTTGCAGATTCATATTAAACATTTTAATAAATCTATTTACTAAAGCATTATTTTTTTATATGTTTAATTTTATAATATTATTTATATTTTTAATAATTGGGATTCATTTAATTAAAACCTGAATTTAATCTTTAAAACTGTTACTGTTTACATTTATTTACATAAAATTCTAAACTTCATAATATCGATATATATATTGTTTCAGTTACTTCAAAACATTTTAATCCTTTTCTATGAAATAATACTTGTGCAGCTTAACTGCATCATAACTCACGAGCTCACAAAATAACATGTAAAAGATAAATGATAATCTATTATTGGACAGTTTGTACAAAATCACAAGTACGAAAATAAGGTTATTATTTAGACACATTAGAACTTTACTAAACAAAATCATTAATTGTCATTTAAAATCATTACTACGAGATATATCAGAGATATGAAACATTAATAAATTTACGAGATATGAAACATTAATAAATTTGGCTCTGAAAATAGTGGACAATAATTAAATATTATATACGGACAGTTAGCTAGTAGAGCAGCTAATAACCTGTTCTTAACGACGAAAGGTAAATATTTTCAAGATAAATATATTGATAACAACACTCATATTCTGTGGCACAAATAAAATCAAGTTACTGGCAATATTCAATAAGGTTACTGCAATATTCATTGTCATCGAACAATTGTGTACAAACCACAATCGTTGTCTCAAAATTGACAAATTTACAACTTTACATTTTACAAATTACACCGTTCTTTAAACATACAAAACAAATGAGACATTTATATTCACAAACAAGAACGTACTTGATTTTTTTTTTTTTTTTTTTTTTAATAAATATACATGTACTTTAACATTAGACATTTTATGGCTACAAAATATTACTGAAACAGATTTTAACTACCCTAAATTCTACTCCAAGTTTCTTCCTTCAAAATTAATATTGCATAATTGGCTCGTATTCATTTAAAGCTACAGTTAGATTTATATGAGTGAATTTTATATCGCTATACACATTAAACAGACAGTACTATTTTCATATTCAGCTCTTTCCCAATAAAATACAAATTGGGCAGTTTATCACACAACATAAAATATTGACAACACAATAAACGAAACCCTAATTACTTGTAAAATAAGTAATCATACATTAAACATCGTTCTTATGTGCCATGTGCCTTACTTAGGATTGTCCAAGCATGAATAAAGAGAACCTATTTTAATGATTGCAAAAGTCTAATAATGATTTAAATTTTGACGTTTTTTAAATATTGCTTTTGACAAAGATTTGAATTATAGAAAATGACGGTCTGCCTTACCTCTAAGCAAATTTTCCCTGAAGAAAATGCTGAAAATCCACGACGTGAAGAGGGCTTCCACAATCCAAGTGAACAGGTCGGCAGCTCATCCACAACAAGCCTAATTGTCGAGACAATGCCATATCACCCGCTCAGGATTAAACTTGCCGGCGCACCGGTCTAAGGTCCAAAGTGGCGGCTCTGGCTAGGCAACAGCGCTTACGGCAATTTCTCAGCGCCCAACATAACTTAGATAGGCAAATACTGCACGCTCAGTTTTAGGGAATGCATCGGCCAACTTTGCGGGCTAGCTTCCGCAGTGGAAATGTCTAGTTGGGTGATCAATCCAACTTCCGAAAATGAGGTCCATAAAACATAAACGTTACAATACTCCCCCACCAAAAGAAAATTTCTTAAATTTTCTCAATCTAAGTATACGCCTTGAGGTCAGAGATGTGCCAATTTCCTATGTTCTTGCCTTCTTCGTCTCGAAGCTGATATATCAAAGGGGATATTGTTTTTGATATTATAAAAGGACCTGTAAACTTGGGTGCTAATTTTGCACAAAATGCTTTGGTTGCGTCTGATTGCGGGAAGTTTCTTTTCCACACTCGATCATTGACTTTGAAGTCCATTGGTCTTCTTCTGAGATTATAGCGTTTTGCATTCTTTTCGTGATTTTTAATAAGCCTTTCTTGAACTTCCTGATACATCTTCTTTAATTCTACCAGTTTTTTCCCGTAGTCCCTGTTGTCTTCTACTTCTGGAATCACTTCTCCTGTGTCATCGCTTTCTTCAAGGTTGATGTTCAGCTCTCGGCCAAAGTTCAGGTAGGCCGGAGTGTAAGTCGTTGATTCATGTCTGGCGCTTCTCAACGCGAATCCAATCTTTGGTGTCTCCTTGTCCCAATGCCGATGATTGCTTCCAACATAAGCTCTAAGCATATTTCCCAGAGTTTTGTTTACTCTCTCGGTGGGGTTGGCTTGAGGGTGTCTGCTGGCGTTGTAAAGAATTTTGATTTTATACTGATCAGCTAGCTGTTTAACCAGTTTACCTGAAAATTCAGCCCCATTATCACAAATGATGTACTTCGGTATTCCCCAATGCATAAAGCCATCTTCGAGATGTTTGGCCACTATGCTTGATGTTGCAGCTCGGATCGGATACAATAAAGGGTATTTCGTCACTACTAATAAATACTTGTACCCAGCACTAGACCGAGGGAATGGCCCAAGAAGGTCCGCTGCTATCATTTGCCATGGTACATCTACCCCTCTTCTACTTCCCATAAAACCAGCTGGCTTCAGGTTTCCATCCTTTGTCTGTTGGCATGTACGACAATGAGAAACATATTTGGAAATGTCTTTTCGCATTTTTGGCCAATAATAACGTTCTTGAACGCGAGAGAACGTTTTCTGAACCCCTAAATGTCCTGCTGTTGGTTCATCATGTAGCTTAGACAAAACAGTTGAGCGTTCATACTTAGGCACAACTTCCTTCCATTCAGAAGTTGAATTCATTGGGTCTTTAGGACTGAGAACTAATTTGAACAATCGTCCCTTATCAACTCTCCAGAGAGGGTATTTATCACTCTTGCTCGAAACTTCATCAACCATTTTGAGATACCATCTATCATTTTGTTGACGATTCACAGAGGAAACATGAACGTTATCGGGTTCGACAGATCTGGACAGCAAGTCCGGAACCACGTGTTCCTTACCTTTCCTATGGATAAGAGTAAACGAATAGGGTTGGAGGCGTAAAGCCCACCTTGCCAAACGACCTTGAGGATCTTTAAGGTTGTGGAGCCACAACAAACTGTAATGGTCTGTTATGACCGTGAAATGTGTCCCCTCCACATAAGGTCTGAACCTCTCAATTGCCCAGATCACGGCGAGACACTCTCGTTCTGTCGCGGAGTACTTTTGTTCAGCCTTTGACAAGGTCCTACTGGCATAAGCGATAACCTGTTCTCCATTATCTCCTTGTTGGCTAAGCACTGCCCCCAATCCAACTCCTGAGGCATCACACGAGATAACAAACTCTCTTGAAAAATCTGGGCACGTCAATATCGGAGCTTTGATGAGGCAACTTCTAATGTCATCGAAGGCTTGCTGCGCTGCTTCGTTCCACACAAACTTTTGTTTCTTCTTTAGAAGCTGGGTGAGCGGATATAATCTTGAGGCAAAATCCGGGATAAATCGACGGTACCACGAAGCGGTCCCGCAGAACTGACGTACCTGCTTCTGGGTGGTGGGAACTGCGATCCGGAGGATGGCCTTTACCTTCTCCGGATCAACCTTTAACCCCCGATGATCTACTACATATCCTAAATATCGCAGCTCAGAACGACAAAGGTGGCACTTTTCTTTACTTAGGGTTACATTTGCAGACTTCAATCTTTTAAAAATTTCTCTAAGGATTTCCAAGTGGTGTTCAAAAGTCTTAGTGACAACGAGAATGTCGTCCAAATACACGAATACATACGGTTCCAAGTCAGCGCCTATGACAGAATCGATGAATCTCTGCCAGGTTGCAGGAGCATTGTGTAAACCAAAAGGCATCGTTGTGAATTCAAATAGTCCACGACCTGGGACTGAGAAGGCAGTCTTTTCACGACTATCTTTAGACAAAGGGATTTGCCAATAAGCAGATTTTATATCCAGAGATGAAAGGAATCTGGCATCCCTGAGCCTATCCAAAATGACAGTTACTTGTGGGAGTGGGTAAGCATCACGCTTCGTAACCATATTAACTTTCCGAAAGTCAATACAGAATCGCTTAGAGCCATCGGGCTTATCTAAAAGAACAATTGGACTTGACCATGCACTCTTGGATGGAACAACAACTCCCAGTTCGAGCATTTTATCTAGCTCCTCATGAACTATCTTCTGTCTAGCGGGGGATAGATTGTAATACCGTTGCTTGATAGGTTGGGAATCCCCAGTATCGATCACATGTTCGACTAAAGAAGTCCGTCCCAACTTTGTAGGATTGGCATCAAATTCCGTTTCAATAAATTCCTTAAGTTTTAATTTCTCCTCTGAAGTTAAGTGTTCTTCACCCTTGATCCCTTGAAGTTCTACTGACGCAATTCTTAAGTTAGATGGAGCGAATTCCCAAGTTTTGTTTGATAGGTCAGTTACCAATTGCATCTTCTCCCAGAAGTCAATCCCTAATATTAAAGTCTGGCTCAATGAAGGAACTATAAATATTTCCAAGCACCTAGTCCTGTCTTGTAGAGTTATTGGTACAATCATACGTCCTTGAATTGAATGCTTTTCTGAATCGGCAGTTTCCACCCAACGATCTGTTGTTGGTTTAACTCGAGAGGGGACCTTATCCAAGAGCCACATCCCTTCTCGTCCAAGAACGGTATGAGAAGCACCTGAGTCAAGCAAAGCTCTGACTCCCTTCCCAAATACCCGAACATCCAAGTAAGGCCTCGGATCATTACCACAAGAATGGAAGCTGAAATTGATTAAAATATTGTTTTTGCCTTGATTCTGGGAGTCATCCTGAGTTTTCAAGCTGGCTCCCAAATCTATACGTTTTTTGGAGAGCATTTCAAACAATTAGCTTTGACTACGTTCGGAGACCCACATCCATAGCAAAATTTCTTTTTTTCCTGGTTACATGTCCTAAAGCGATGACCCAACGATCCACAATTCCAACATTTTGTAGATAAACTGGCTCCAGATGAAACCTTCTGAACAGCAGCGACCTTGCCTGAAATTACACCTTTCTTCCGGTATGACTCTGCATATGCCAAGTCAGGCTCCAAATACGGAAAATTTCTGGGTGCTTGTCTAGGTATAGAAGCACGGAAACGACCTGCTTCAGCTCTTCTTCCCATCATTCTAAGATCTTCAATAGTCCTAATCTCACAAAGTGACAATCTATCTTGGAGGTGAGAATTCATATTATTTAATATCTGGGCTAGCCGGGATTCTTCAGGAACCGGTTTGGCTAATCTGTTGTACAATCCTTCCATAGATGCAAGAAACATATCAACGGATTCAAAATCTCCCTGAACTCTATTCTGAATTTCCCGTTGAAGCCTAAAATCGTAATCTGGAGTTTGGAATACAAGGCGCATCTCTTGACACAACTCTTCCCATGATTTAACTCTTGACTGAACCGACCTATACCAAACCAGTGATTGACCTGAAAATAAGTCCACAGCTGACTCAAAGAGTTCTGTAGTACTGACTCGACGTGCTCTCCTTAGTTCTTCCACGCGCTGAAGAAAAGCCCCAACACTTTGTCCGGACTCAACATCAAAATGTATACCCCACTTGTATACAGGTACTGATAAATTTTTAGAGCGACTTCCACTGCATACTATCTGAGGCTGGTAAAATTGTTCCTGTCGAGTTGGTGGACAAGTTAATGAATCCAAATTTACATTAGGTGTAAAATATAATCCTACTTGATTAACATCTGGTGATGCACGCTGTCCAATGTTAGTGACTACAGTAGTACCACATTCCTTAGTGATCTGCGCATGTTCTGTGTCTGGTCTGTACTCTTGTTCATTCGATGTCTCTGGTGTTTTGTTATCAGCTGCCTGTTTGCTTAATGTACTGGTCTTCGGAGCTGTGTTAGTAAAAGTGTCCAACATATATTTAGTCTTCTTCAAAAGGTCATCTTTCAACTGCGCTGGTTCGAGGTCCAAAGAGGGTGCAATAGGTATTCTCTCTATTCGCATTACTAAGTAATGAAGTCTTGCGGTGATCCGATTATATTCATTGTCACTGAAGTTACCTTCATAATCTTGAACCACAACTGATAGATCTGCGAATGTTCCTTCGCACTCGCTAAGTTCCTGTTCGGGGTCAAGTGAATTCACCACAGCCTGATTAACCGGGATATTATCCGCGCAACATCGAGAGAATAATTTCCTTAATTCGTTGGCATTGCCTTCTGTAGTCAATCCACGAATTTTCAATTCATACTTAATCTCAGCTTTTCTTAAATGATAGGCACTCATTTTTAACAAAGACAATAAATTATACAAAGCGACAGAAAAACTCATAAATTCTAAATAAATCCAGGTTTAGAACGGCCAAGCACAAAACCAAAATAATCTTGTCCTGAGTATATTCCAGGAATTCTTATAGTATATTTATTTTCTAAAGTTGTAAGACCTCATAAGAAAATAAAACAAATCACAAAAATATTCAGCCCCACGTTGGAACGCCATTTTGCCATGCCACAAAAGCATGAGGCAACATTGCTCCGACTCAGACTCAGGGAGAAGGGTAGGTTCTGATAATACTTGTGCGCAGAGCTCCAAGTCCCAGGTGCTAAGGCTCTAACCTAACTGTGTTCTTCGAGTTGTTGTTGAAAATTATTTGTTTAATGGGCGCCACCCCGTTGGTAAGGTTGCTGAGGGTAACGACGGGGAAGAAACCCTTCCAAAAGCACACAGTAAGGCAGACCCAAAGCCCTAACATTTATTCATGCTCGGTTCACAAGCTATGATATGAACCCCAATACTACACTATTAGTTTCCTGGAAATCCACTAATAGCATCTAAAGTTATTTCACCTTGATAAACTCAAATTTTACTAAACCACTATGTTTGTGTATCTCGGCACAACTCCATCCTTAAGTGTGAAGTGCTGATAACTAATTGTAATCAAGTCCTGAGGGGACTCTAAGTTACCCAGCATAATTATTTAAATTTAATTGGCATAAATCAGTTTATTTAATCTAATTGTGGTTGTTATATTTTTCAATTCCACAAAACTATCACTAAATTATCAAGGAAAATTAAATACTATATATATATATCAGAAAATCTTGGATTTATTTAAACATGATCAAATTAAGAGCCCATTTCAAAACTCCAAAAAAAAGACAGGAAACATATTCAGCTCATCAACCTGATAAGTATCAGTTCAACTTTCTAATAAACTCAATGAGAGGAAGTAAATATTCTTAATCAGTGACCTTAGTTCTAATTCACAAGTATTCACAACAATTAATTTCAATAAAGTATGATAAATCCCCAAAATATATATATCAGAAATCACCATGGCGGACAATAATAAAAATCTATCACAATAATCAATGATCAGTACTTAATAGCTATAATCAATATTCAATTATGACAATAAACAACAAAGCAGGTGGCCACCGCTGAAAAGAGTACTCATGAAAACAAACATTAAACATTTAAATGAACAGTGAGACATTTAATAACTAACATAATTGACAAATGAAGCGACGAATTGTATCACTGGCAGAGTCCAGAAATGTCCCCTGAAATGTCCAGAAGTCTCATAACCGCACCAATATGAAATAGAATCGTTGTATTTAACTTTGACTATCACAGTCTAAGTCCGTGCTGGCCAGCCAAATCCAAAATAATATTGATTCAAGTTCACCAAGTGGAAAAGAATGACTATTCTATCACTTATCGGTTCATGACAGGCGATACGGTGAGTGAATAGAAGTCCCAGTGAGTAGGCACACGGCAGTGGCAGTGCGGTGCGGGGGCGGGGAGGGCCAATGTCACCACGGCCACCGGTCAGCGGCGACGACGCGGTAGCGGCGATGCGACGTGATGCTGATGGCTGTGGCTGTCAACCAACCGTTCCGTTCGCTTGACGATGTCCGGAACGTAAAGAAAAGCCCTACATATTCAATAATATATAGTATTTTTGGTAGGCAAATAATTAAACTACATAATTAACTACAATGGTGTAAAACAAATAATTTTGCAGATTCATATTAAACATTTTAATAAATCTATTTACTAAAGCATTATTTTTTTATATGTTTAATTTTATAATATTATTTATATTTTTAATAATTGGGATTCATTTAATTAAAACCTGAATTTAATCTTTAAAACTGTTACTGTTTACATTTATTTACATAAAATTCTAAACTTCATAATATCGATATATATATATTGTTTCAGTTACTTCAAAACATTTTAATCCTTTTCTATGAAATAATACTTGTGCAGCTTAACTGCATCATAACTCACGAGCTCACAAAATAACATGTAAAAGATAAATGATAATCTATTATTGGACAGTTTGTACAAAATCACAAGTACGAAAATAAGGTTATTATTTAGACACATTAGAACTTTACTAAACAAAATCATTAATTGTCATTTAAAATCATTACTACGAGATATATCAGAGATATGAAACATTAATAAATTTACGAGATATGAAACATTAATAAATTTGGCTCTGAAAATAGTGGACAATAATTAAATATTATATACGGACAGTTAGCTAGTAGAGCAGCTAATAACCTGTTCTTAACGACGAAAGGTAAATATTTTCAAGATAAATATATTGATAACAACACTCATATTCTGTGGCACAAATAAAATCAAGTTACTGGCAATATTCAATAAGGTTACTGCAATATTCATTGTCATCGAACAATTGTGTACAAACCACAATCGTTGTCTCAAAATTGACAAATTTACAACTTTACATTTTACAAATTACACCGTTCTTTAAACATACAAAACAAATGAGACATTTATATTCACAAACAAGAACGTACTTGATTTTTTTTTTTTTTTTTTTTTAATAAATATACATGTACTTTAACATTAGACATTTTATGGCTACAAAATATTACTGAAACAGATTTTAACTACCCTAAATTCTACTCCAAGTTTCTTCCTTCAAAATTAATATTGCATAATTGGCTCGTATTCATTTAAAGCTACAGTTAGATTTATATGAGTGAATTTTATATCGCTATACACATTAAACAGACAGTACTATTTTCATATTCAGCTCTTTCCCAATAAAATACAAATTGGGCAGTTTATCACACAACATAAAATATTGACAACACAATAAACGAAACCCTAATTACTTGTAAAATAAGTAATCATACATTAAACATCGTTCTTATGTGCCATGTGCCTTACTTAGGATTGTCCAAGCATGAATAAAGAGAACCTATTTTAATGATTGCAAAAGTCTAATAATGATTTAAATTTTGACGTTTTTTAAATATTGCTTTTGACAAAGATTTGAATTATAGAAAATGACGGTCTGCCTTACCTCTAAGCAAATTTTCCCTGAAGAAAATGCTGAAAATCCACGACGTGAAGAGGGCTTCCACAATCCAAGTGAACAGGTCGGCAGCTCATCCACAACAAGCCTAATTGTCGAGACAATGCCATATCACCCGCTCAGGATTAAACTTGCCGGCGCACCGGTCTAAGGTCCAAAGTGGCGGCTCTGGCTAGGCAACAGCGCTTACGGCAATTTCTCAGCGCCCAACATAACTTAGATAGGCAAATACTGCACGCTCAGTTTTAGGGAATGCATCGGCCAACTTTGCGGGCTAGCTTCCGCAGTGGAAATGTCTAGTTGGGTGATCAATCCAACTTCCGAAAATGAGGTCCATAAAACATAAACGTTACAAGTAAACTAACAGTATTGTACCACGTTATATATTTCCACTAAACTAAGTATATCTCTAGATTATACTCAATATTACATTACATTGTTTGTTAATATTAATGTGTATGGTATAAAGATTATTTAGATTAATAAAAATAAGGTGCGAGGAAATAATTAATAATCAAATAATGTGAATGCAAGATGTTTACCACATCGTTCATTGAAACAATGTTAAAGTGTTATAAGTTTCTTTCCAATCACGCAAAAGCTACTTCCACATTTTAACCTTTCAGCAGTGGAACAAATGCTTATCAAAACTCGTGGTGGAATCATAGGTCCAATTGCATCCTCAGCCACAAATAATTGGCGTACCTGGACCGCTGAGAACCACAAGCCAGGATTAACACTAACCGGAACAGAATTTGCCAAAGCCAGAATGAACTTGAGGGTGTATCTTTCTATCAGTTACGTTTATAAGAACTACTGTATGCTTTATTACCACACAGTGAATCCCATTGACCGTCTGAAAAAGTGGCAAATTGAGTGTTGCATCAAACTATGTAAATTACCTTGTAATCTTAATATAAATTTTCCGAATAGCTCAACCTAACTCCTTGTTCACCATGCTCAAGCGTTAAAAAATTCTCTTTCAGCATGTGCGTAATATAAAATAGTTCAATTATTAACTGGATACGTCTTAATTTTCACTATTAAAATTAATTTTTGTAGCTATTACTAACAGATAGGCATAAACACATGGTTTGGTTATAAAACATTCCTTTTCAAAGGGAATGAAAATGAGCCACAATATAATGTACGATACTGATTACAATTTTGAGTTATGTAGATTAACATTTTTCAAAATATTAGTTTTTATAAAAGTTGGCTAGATTTGTGTAAATATAATGTTTATGTGACACGTAATTTTAAATGAAATCTGCTGCAGCTATCAAAATTGTTTTGAAATAAGGATAAGTGGTTTTAAAGTGCAGCTTTGATTGTGTCGGTCCACCAATTTGAAACGGTAAAATGTATTTTAAAAACTTCATAAAAGTTTTTCTGTCATCTTGAGTTTCAAACAATACATAATATGTTACATGTTTAAATTTAAAATCTCCAGATTTGAATCATTAGTTTTGGCGCACCTTTTCCCTTAAATTTGAAAAAAATATTTCAAATTCTCTCAGTGTGATTTAGGTAGGTTGTATTGTTTCATTATTATTAGTTTTAATCAACGTGTAGGGCACATTGCCCCACTCTTTATTATAATTTATAATCAACAATATAATTTATTTAGAATAAAATTCCTTTTAACTCAAAATATTAAAAGTACCATTTCTTCAACGTCAGATATTATTTTAAGGTAGTAAAATATTTTAAGAGACTGGTTATCTTTTCCTCGTACTATATAGTTTTATATTGTTTGATAGATTAAATCTATGCGAAAAGAACTTAAGGTGAATTCTCTCTTACAAGTTGGAGTCCAAAATTAAAACTCCCATTAAAAGATTAAGGAAACCTTTCATCAAGATGCAAATCTCTGGTTCTTCCTATGAATAAACTCATGAAAGGGTGAATCCTTACTGCTTAAGATCTTTTGTTCTTTTTATCTCAGTAATTATTCATATCCGAAGGTTTTGAATTAAACCTCATAAATTTTAACTATCATATATTTTTTTGATTTATTTCTTTTATGTGTTTCATTTAACTGTAAAATAAGCCTAAAACGTTGATGTATTACATTTATATTTTATAATTATTTCATTTCTTTCACAGTAATGATTTTGATAAAACATTGAAACACATAAGGCGTACATATAGAAGTAACGAAGAAAACTAAGTTAACAATAGTTTACCACGAGTATAAAACTCATTGCTATAGACGTTCCCAATTTTGTCAGAAAATAAGTTTTCAATTATCATTCTTTAACTAACAGTTAAATAAAATCCTACACTTAAAAGAAAAACTTAATTTATTTTTGAAAATTTTAAGAATGTTGTAGTGTAAAACAGTTATAAGACCTTAGAATTCATGTAATACGAGGTTCAAGATTATATACTATTATAAAATGGGTGCAGTTAAACAAAATGTTATGAATTTTAAATAAGTACCAGTCGATATGATATCCAGCCGACATATTTTCGAAATCGATTTTGAATATTTATCTTTAGACTTGTTTGATCTGTTTGCTTATTTGTTTGGTTCTAGTGGTCATATTGCCATTCTGAAGCAATTTATTCTTCAGTGATGTTTATAAAAAATGTGTTTGTTTTTAGAACTATAAGACAATTGCGTATACTATTTTCATAGCACTAATACTGAACATATTTTAGTCTTCATTATTCCAAAAATAGTTTTAGAGTTCTCACTTAGTATTACAAAATTGTTTTAATGCTATTTAATATATGATGGTATGTCGTCCACCACTCCACAAAAACTTTTACTCAAGGTTATTTAAATCTTTGCAAGAAAATAAATTGAAGATTTAGTGTTAGTTTAATGTTTTAATATATAAACACGTAAAAATATTGGATGTGCATAACTCTTATTTGGTTACGTTTTAATCCGCAATAAAAAATGGTTCGAATGATTAGAAAAAGATTGTCACTAAATAACACTCTTGACGAGAATATTACAAACGTGTACCGTGTTAAATAATCATGATGATTAAATTTGCAAATTCTTCAATTTCGATATCGAACCTCTGTTTCTGGAACATTCTGTACACAGCATTGGATGACAATATTTTAAATGGGCTCCATGTTTGGTATATTAAAGGATCGATTAAACATTTTTCTGATATTGGTATAACATTGCCTTGTCACTAATATTTGAAACATTCATAACATAATTATTTCTATAAATAGGTTTTTTTACATAAGAGTACTTGCATTATAGAAATTTGCATAGTAAAATTATTTATGTGATGAGCATAGGAGAAGACTATCTCTAGTAATTTATATGTTTTTAGGTGATACAAAATATTAGCTAATGATTAAATATATCTGCATTATTACCACATCCTTGTTGAATAAAGTTCTTAGAGTTAATTTCAATTATCAAGTCATTAGAAAGTATTTGGCGCTTAAGGTTCATGATTTTAGAGACTATCACAAGAATATGAGGCATTTGTAAGAAAGAATTATCCTGTACCTGGATAATAAAGCAAAGGCATCCTGAGATTGTTTGGGACGGTTTGACATGAAAGAGAATGGTTCATTAACAAGTATATTCGGTGCCAATATCTTTTCTGCCCTAAAAAGAAATTTTTTACAATAGACTTGATTTCAGATATCCCTTCGAATGGTTTCCTTGGATTTATTCATCATAAATTTAGATATTATTTCCTTATATTTGACAATTAATTTATTCAAATTTTTACACTTGAAGACATAAATGTACGGGGAAATTAGACGTAAATACATGCACGGGGATAAATCATGTATAGTATATTTAAATTACTTATTTATTACATATGTAATTGAAATTACAATGTTAAAAATTATTAGATAAACATTTTAAAATTTATGCCAAGTATAATGCCTATTGTTATTTTTTTACTTAAATTACATGTATAAATATTTTCGGGAGACATTTTCCTGTAGGTTAAATCAACACAGATAAACCTTAAGAGGGAAGTTTAAACCAAACAGTTTCAAACTTGTTAAAACTTACAAACTCAACCCTTCAAATTCACTAGAGAGAGTATTGATTTTATGAAATTAATAATTAGGTTCATATTAATAATCAACGGTTTTCCTATTAAGTAAACTGTTTCATAATGAAGTATTTTTAATTATTTAAAATAATACAGACGTGTTTAAAATATACTTTGTTGTTAAAATAATATATGTTTTCTTCATTTATGATGAATAATAAAAACAAATGCAAAAATACCAGTATTGAACAAGTGTTGCAAAATTCAGTTATCAACAGAGAAACCAAAACTAGCGTAACTGTCTCGGTTTGTTGAACTACCATATTTTTGAGTACTAAATATAGTTAGGCTTTGTTACGTTACGCAGCAGAGGCTGTTTTATTAAATATAATGCGTAATGCTTGAAATAGTGTCTAACTTTCAAATGTTTTCTTCATTTATGATGAATAATAAAAACAAATGCAAAAATACCAGTATTGAACAAGTGTTGCAAAATTCAGTTATCAACAGAGAAACCAAAACTAGCGTAACTGTCTCGGTTTGTTGAACTACCATATTTTTGAGTACTAAATATAGTTAGGCTTTGTTACGTTACGCAGCAGAGGCTGTTTTATTAAATATAATGCGTAATGCTTGAAATAGTGTCTAACTTTCAAATGTTTTCTTCATTTATGATGAATAATAAAAACAAATGCAAAAATACCAGTATTGAACAAGTGTTGCAAAATTCAGTTATCAACAGAGAAACCAAAACTAGCGTAACTGTCTCGGTTTGTTGAACTACCATATTTTTGAGTACTAAATATAGTTAGGCTTTGTTACGTT
Source organism: Homalodisca vitripennis (assembly GCF_021130785.1). NCBI lineage: Eukaryota > Metazoa > Arthropoda > Insecta > Hemiptera > Cicadellidae > Homalodisca > Homalodisca vitripennis. Next base: position 17,023,125 of record NC_060211.1, read on the forward strand.
ACGCAGCAGAGGCTGTTTTATTAAGTATAATGCGTAATGCTTGAAATAGTGTCTAACTTTCAAAGTTGTCCTAGCAGTTATATCTGATTATGTATTTGTAATCCACAAAGCATTGAAGTACATTTTCGAAGTACACTGTAAATGATACTGAATATTTCATAAAATGCAGAAACTGTTTCTGTACATCCATAATTGCTGGTGCACCAACGAATGAGTGAGGAACAATATCTAGATAATGATTGTGGCAGGGTTTAGTATCATTATTGTTACTGTATGGGTATATATAATTTAACAGAACAAGAACTATTACGATGGATCAAACGAGTTTATCCCAAATACTAGTTAATGCTGGCCTATTAGATTAATACACCCAAATATAATGTGTTTTGTAATTTCTTTCTCATTGAAGATTAAATGCAGAAAACATTCTGGTGCTGTAAGGTTAGCATATACGTAAATCCTGCAAATGGTTTTAAAGGAGAAAAATGAGGATTTTTCTAAGTTTTTGCAAATGACTCGGAAATCAGGGAATTTGTTATAGAGTAAAAGATAGGCTTATGAAATGCCACAAAATGCGTACGAGTCTATTTTTTTTGTTTTATGCAAAATTTCAAGAGCATTGCTCATTTCATTGACGACATATCCTGTGAACAGACATAAGGACAGTCGGGCTGAAAAGAAAATTTTACTGCTACAGCCTGACAGAAGAGACGATCTGCCAGGGATAGACTTTAAATACCATGAAAATAGTACTTAATTATTAGTGTCAGTTTTATTGTACTAGGTTTTAAATATTCATTTATATAAAATATACCGATATTTAGTTATGTTAGTTGCATTTGACATTGCCTCCACTTTTTACGCATGCCCTTAAGATGATATTTCAGAGAGTTCCTTGCAACTTCTACAGAGAGAATTAAATTGATCTGCATTTGGAATTTTTCAATTTCGCATAACGTTAAATTTATTTATGACAAGTTTACGAAGATACTAGCTAATTTTGTTTAAAGAATACAGTTCCTAATCCTATTCCTGGAAGACATTCTAATAGTGACCAAACCGATAATGAAAACCAAAGTTTGAATGTAATTGAATGGCTTGTCAGAGAGAGGAAAACAACTGGAAAACAAGTTCGAAGATGACTTTACAAAGGGCAGCTCATTAAGATCTCATTGCAGATCTAGCCTAATGGTTTGAGGTTTATCCTTTATGGTTTGAGCAGACTAATTTTCTACCGTCAGCGAACGTATTAGACTACTTCTGCAAAGATTATTTCTTAAATAAAGCTGCTAAAACACAAAAAATGTTATACCATTTTGACTAAAAACGCATTCGATAAGACACTCTGCCTAAATATTTACTTGTATTAATAATATTTCATTAAGTTTCAGTTGATTTAAACTGTCATAATGCTTTTTGAAATAAATAAAGTATTGTCATAATTTAAAATAAAAAAATATAATTCTTTAGATTTTTATCCTGAGAAATCGTTGATCTGAGAATAAAAATATAGAAAAAAGATTTTTATCTACTAAATATAAATGTTGGTAAATAAATTAATTTTATAGAACATACTAATAGATTAGTATTACTGTAAAGCATTAGTATTAGACATAGAAAAATAGACAAAATTATGTTTGGTTTTTATATTTTAATATATATTTGAGGTTGTTGCTTAATAACTATTAGAATAAGATATGTTGTTAGAAGTTAAAGATAATGTTATAAGTGGTTTAAATTGAGTTTCTATTTACACAAACACAGAAAAAATTATTGTGTGTTTTTTATATTGTACAGTAGTATATTTTTGAGGCTGTGCTTAAAAACTATTAGAATAAGATATGCTGTTAGAAGGTTAAAGATATTATGTTATAAGTCTTTTAAATTGAGTTACCACATACTGCCATTTATTAATGTCTTTGAGATATACACATTTAACTTTTTTATCATATTTATATTTTAAGGAATTGTATTAATATATTTATTTAATTTTGCCGGCTTACCAGCTTATTATGTAGTTCTCCATATGATACGCAGTGAGAGCCCGTCAAGTGGGTTTATCTTGTGGTGAATTCTTGAAAATACCAACTAATTTTATAGAACTCATTACAGAGAAAATAATGTGTAATGTAAATGTAATACCAAAATTTAAAAGTGTATACTTGTATACTGTAGTTTTTTTATTTCGGTCGTTTTATTTTGCTCAGTATCGTCAATAACCAAAATGCTTCTGTTAGCTGATTTCAATTATGAGATTAATGATATAAATATAGATTATTTTAGTGTAAAAAGTAGGTAAATAATTAATTGATAGGATTCATGACGTTCATATTATTAGATATGATAAGAATGAACTAAATAGTAAAAATAAAAGCTGCTGTATTAATTAATAATTGACGTAATTATTTATTATAATTATAATCAGCTCCCACAACGATTAAAGGATAGTGATGTTAAATGTTTAACATCCGTAACGTTTGCAGATTACTGCTTAGTTGTCCAACACAAATTTCAACATTTTATATTAATATAATTAGTAATGAGCTGAAAATAAACTGATAGCAATATTTTATATCTTTAACCAAGCAACAGGGGCAGGCTCAATTCCAAACCATTTTTATTGGCTAACATAATACTCAGCTTATAGCTTGTTAGAGGCCATTAATTACAGAAAAGCCATTTTTCTAGCAAAGCCCATCACTCGAGCTGATGGGAAAAATTTCATTCCTGTCTGTACCAATTTCTGCACGATGTATCGAGAACACAGTGACCTTTAGACTTCTAATGTTGCATAAAGCTTCGTGTCTATGTAGGTAACATGGAGAACGATGATTGTTGATACCATTGCAAGGAGGTTTTGGCTGAGCGTTAGCAAACCTTTATGTTGATTTTATGTGTAATGACAATGGTAAATAGAAAAAAACTAAATGAATAAGTTTATTAACAAATTCATTTTGATCATATGACAATGTAGCATGAGACATACTTTCACAAATAGCCCAAGAATGCGCAAGATTTCTCAAGAAAGTCTTAATTTGTCGAATTTTTAAAATGTTAATGAAACTTAATTTTTACGTTTACATGAGGTCTATGATGATACATATCAATCCATGTGATTTAACTAAGCGGCGTTGAAATATGCAGGCGCAGTTTCTATTTTGAATTTTAGGAGAATGTAATACATTTCTTTGCAAAATTAATGAATGTATGTCTGGTCAGAGGAGATTTCAAGAAGGAAATGAGCTGTTTACTTAAGTGAATTTGTTTGCAACAACAGCGAGGCCTGTTATGTAATACAAATTATTGAGTATATTTTGGGTGTTTTAAGATACGTTTCCAAACTACAAAGTTGCAACGTTTACAGTATGATAAAATCTTAAGTATGTAAAAATATACTTATAGAAGATTCCATAAATGTACAATTATTTTGGGAGTACAATTGTCCTTATGTAAATAAATATAAAATTAACGAATATTAGCAACAATGCTGAAGAAATAGAAAGAAATAGTTGTAATTGACTAGTCTTCTTGTGCTAAACATAATCAGTGTTATCATACTTGAGAGATTATAGTTTTACTGTCAGTGTATGAACATGCACGATTGGCATCACTACAGTCACAGGGTGGAGGGGGCAATGAACCTCCTTTAGTAATTATTTTCTTTGGGGAGGGAGGTCCTTTAGTGATTTTTCATTACTGAAAAATTGTTGTAAATGTCCCATTATCCCTAAGTGACTTTTATTCCAATAAATTAAAAAAATAACAACCTTTTGAAGCATCTCAAGTTACCCTAAAATTGAATTTACTGAACATTGAAACAGATCTGTGCTTTAGAATTATATTGATAATTTCTGAATACTTATTATCCTCAAAACCTCTTTCGTTCTAGAGTATTAGACACAAACTAACAAGTAAAACGGGCTTCTAAATTCAAGGAAAAATAAAACTACAGTGAAGTAACCGTGTAATCACGAAATCTTTTGCTAGTGAGTTCCATTAAGTTGTGGATAAATTAGATTTGTATCTCAAGGGAAGTACTTAGCAGTCTTGTTATTTCCTTCTATATAAAGCGGACTAAGTTTATTTTGTTATAGTTGAGTTCTAGTTGAATTTATACTTTTAGTTACTAGTTGAATTTATACAAATATACTTCCAAAAATAACCAGTCCAAATTTAGCAAATTATATAGTATTTTAGTACCCTACGTTAAGTATATTTATACTCTGCATTATTTGAAACTTATATCAACTGTGTCATTTTAATAATATTATAAATGCGAAAGTGACTTTCTTTATGGTGCATGAACTATTCAAACGATTGAACTGAAATCTGAAATGTACTTTCTTAAGGTCTCTGGTAAGAATATAGAAACATAATTTTGAAAATACTCCCGCGTACGCTCCACTGACCTGTAAAATAACAAAAACCCATCTTGATCTCTAACGTTGAATTACAGCAAAGAATTATTGTTAATTGAAAGAGGCTGTTAAATTAATAATAATAAATTCTGTGGCAAAACTTTTTCATAACATAAAAATTATGATTTAAGAACTGTTTTCAATTTGATTACATTTATAGGGAAAAAGTATATAGCTTGATAGTAACGATACTTTCATACATTTTCAACCTTTTCTCCAATTGCTGTTGAGCCCAAAGTAAGAACATACCCAGAGAAGAAAAATATACTTTTAACTATAAATTATTAGCGAATATTAATTATTAGATATAAAAGAAAGAGTTACTGTCTAACCTATATTATAAATTTAATGACTGTAATAACACCCAACTTAGTTATATTTTGATAGAATTAGGCTTTTCAGACATGTGTATGTATATATTTTCTTGATCAGGAAACCATGCAAAATCAACTATGGAAAAAATTAAAACCAGAGTATATTACAGTGGCCATAAATATACCACACTTTCTGACCGATTTTCTTGAAGGCAAACTTAACTTAGGTTTCAGAAATGTAATTTACTGGAACCCAAAATTACACTTGCAAAGGCTAGGAATTTGTGTGCAAAGCCTGGTAGTAACTTAATAATTTAACAGTTGAAACTATAAAAAAAACGGTCTACCCCGAACATCTGCCCGATTTGCTGTAACTGCTTCTGTATCAAGATTTGGTTCTCTTAACTTTGTTATATTAAACTGGTTATGATTGGATAGTCTTGATCTTCAATATTATACTAATAGAAAATGGAAATAAAAAAATACAATATTAGTTTTATTCGTAATTATGCAACTAAACCACAAGACTCTTTAAATTTTTGTAAGTTTTGGAATGGTAAAATGTCCTTAAAATAATAATAATTTGTTAAAATTGATATTGTACTGTACCGAGAATAATTGTACCTTACAACAAAAATTAAAACACAATAAATGTTAATACATGTTTCATGATTAGTTAATTCTACGATAGATTCCAAATGTTCTAATCGTCAGCATTTATTCCAACATTAATCTTTAAATAAATAACAAAATGCATACCGTTAAAAGTTTACGGTGTTATGAAAAACATTTCTTCCAAAATTAAAAAATCTGAGTATTTGTTCTTTAATTAAATTTGTTATGCATTACTGTAATTTAAAATTTTATTCTATGCATAAAAAATACATAATTCTTTCTATTTAACTTCATAGGCAGTTATTGTTACATAAATATGAATAAATAAGAGGTGTTAAATATAACTGATAGAATTTAATATAACATAAAATCTATTACCAGTAACATTGAGCCACTTATTTCTCATCATGTAAATTATATTTGCTTCTACTTGTTTGTAAAAAATAATTAATATTTATACAATAACTCTGGTTGCATTACACCGAAAAAGGTAAGTTATAGTTAGTTAGAAGAATAAGAGTATCACAGCAAAGCGCGAGAATGGCAAATTTATAAATGACCGGCTATCATGGTGTTGACGTTTATCTCGATTTAAATTGATCATTTGAAAAACGCATTTCTGTTTGCTACGTTGGAAAATCCGTTACTTCAACCTACCTGCTTCTGGCCACCCTCAGAAAAACACCCCAAGGGTTTTCTAAGCGTATGTTATTGTGGATGTATAATAAAATAAATTGTCTGTGTTTGAAAGTAAGGTGATTTGAAAGTCACTATTATTTATTACTTTACTTTGTATTCGGTATGATTATAATGACCCATCAAACTATTATAAAACTGAATGTCTTGCCAAACTTTCTTCAAGTTATTATTTAAGTGTATTCCATTCTTCACAGAACCTGCTTATCACTTAAAACCTATAAGTAAATGTGAAATATTAGATTTGGAAATAAGTACACAACACAATCTAAGGTTTCTAGGTTAATATTTGTTGTATTTACAAGGAAGGAATAAGCCATTTCATGCGACACACAAAATAGACTTTTCTCAGGTTGCATGCAAAATTTAAATCATATTGCTCATTGTTTTAAAATATTTATATAAATGCACAATAACCAGACTATTTCTTTAAATTGTATTACAATTTAAGGTAATAAACCAAAGTTTAACAATAATAATAAGAAAGTTAATTTTGAATTTTTTCCAATAAATAATTTCATTGTTTTACGTCAGTCGAAATCTTATTGAAACCAGCAAACTTCATTTGTAAACTCTATTCATAAGTAAAGTTCAAGGCAGACGGTATGGAACTTGATAAAACTTACCGCAGCAGCACTTCTTGCCCAAGACAGGTATTGATTTACTTTGAGATATAATGAAGTTAGTGTTCATTTTCAGCAGTTTTACATATTTTAAAATATCTGTGTTAACAAGCAGAGCAGCTTGTTCACTAAAGAATATTATTCTTGGAGATCATGATAAGAACTGCTAGTTTTTAAGATATTCAAAGTAAAAAAGACTAATAATTGTACTCTATTTTTAAAGTATTAAGGACAATATCATATTATATTTTGTAGTGACTGGACTTGATACCTTACTAATTTAACGCGAGTTTGGTTGGGTTTTAATTTTAGTTTTTGACATATGAATAGATATCATGAAGAGACAGATAAATGGGAAACGGGACCGGAGACCCATGCTCATATCGTGGCACGTATTTGTCTTGACCTGAGCAATAATGTGGTATACCTTTCCCTAGTTATGGGATACTCTGTATAAAAATTCTTTTAACATTTTAAATGGTCACTATATTGAAAACTTAACAGACATCGAAATAAGTAAAGCACAAAAACTAGTTTAAAATTACAATATATATATATATATTTATTTATTGTAATTTTAAACTAGTATATATATATATATATATATATATATATATATCTTCAATAAGAATAGAAAAGAATAGAAGAAAAGAACATAAAAATTCTCTATATTTCGTCTTAAGACATTTTCAAGAGATATACAGTAGGTAAATAAGCAAATATATCAACAAAAAAATAATAAACAAAAGAAACATCATATGTTAATAAAACTAATTTTGAATTACGTACAAAGAGTAAATAATTTTGCTTATTACAAGGAATATAAAGTTATAAATTAAAATTGTAGTTAAATGTGTAATGTTATAAATTAAAATTGTAACGTGTAATTTATACATACTGCTATCCGTATCTCAAATTTAGACCATCCGGATGTTTAGTTTGTAGCACCCTCTGATGAGCTATTTCTAAATAATTTATTTTAAGCTTATGGGGGTTCTGAATTTTGTTAATACTTTTTAGAGAAAAGCATTCATCGAATTTTTTGTTATGCTCCATTGCATGGGCCGAAATAGGATTTGATTTAATTTCAAAATTTGTATCGCTGCGATTTTTGTTCATTCTAATGTGCAATGGAGTTATGGTCTGACCAATGTAGTCCTTCGGACAGTCTTTACATGACAATTGGTAAATAACATTGCTGGATTCACAAGTCATTTTACCAATTATCGGATAATTCCTTTTCGTTGTGCTGCTACAGAAATGTTTTGAACGTATTATTAAATTACATGTTTTGCAGCGAGGCTTAAAACAGGGTTCACAGCCAAAAGGTTTGTTTAAATTTTGAGTTAGCTCATCAGAGGGTAGTTTTGGTCTTACTAATATGTTTTTCAAATTTTGAGGCTTTTTAAAAATTACTTTAGGTGGATTAGTGAATATATTTTTGGTTACAGGTGAAGCCTGTAGAATATTGTGTGCAGTTTTTATTATACCATTAATTTTGTATAGCCCTGGATGATAGGTGGTAATAAATTTTCCTTGGTTTTTATAATTCCTAGGAGTAGAGTTTTTTAATTTTTGCATGTTATCATTTACAATTTTGTTAGGATATCCTCTATTTCTAAAAACATTTTTTAATTTTTCTGTGTGACAATAATAATCATGTTTATTAGAGCAGAGTCTGTTTGCTCTAATAGTTAGACTTTTCGGAATAGATTTTTTAACGTAACCAGGATGGCAGCTTGAGTAGTGTAAATATTGCATTGGATTTGTATCTTTGACATGGATTTTCGTTTTTAGGTGTCCCTGGTCTAAAAACACATCGACATCTAAAAACGTAACAAGATTTTTAGAAATATTGAAAGTGAATTTTAAAACTGAAAATGAATTTAGTTGTTGAATAAAATGTGTTAAACTATCCATGCCATGTTGCCAAATAATAAAAATGTCGTCAATAAATCGGAACCAAACTAACGGTTTTAAATTTTGAGATGTTAAAAAATTTTGTTCAAGAAGTCCCAAAAATAAATTTGCATACGAAGGTGCCATTCTGGTTCCCATTGCGGTTCCTTTCATTTGTAAGTAATTTTTGTTTTTAAATCTAAAATTATTCATGGTAAGTATAAAGGTTACTAGGGCAGATAAAAAAGAAGTAGAAGGTTTTGAATTCCTAGGTCTTAAATTTAAAAAATGTTCTACAGTTCTTATTCCATCGTCATGAGGAATATTTGTGTACAATGATTCCACGTCAACTGTAGCCAAAATTAGTTCACCGTCCAGGGGCTGGGGTATTTCAGAAAGTCTGTCAATGAAGTGATTGGTGTCCTTTATGTGTGACTGTAAAGATTTGGCCAAAGGTTGCAGATGAGCGTCAACGAAGCTTGAAATTCTTTCTGTTGGTGAATCGTAGCTGGAAACAATGGGTCGACCAGGCGGAGGGCGACTCGGTTTATGTATTTTAGGTAGCGTGTAGAAAACTGGAGTTCTAGGTGAGTTTGGTGTTAATAGATTGATTTCTTGGTCGGACAAATTTTGAGTTGGGCCTTTCATTTTCAAAAATTCAGAAATTTCAGTGTTAAATTGTTCAGTTGGATCTTTTGACAATAATTTGTATGTAGTAGTATCACTGAGTTGTCTTTCAGCCTCTAACGTATAGTCAGTGATATTTTGAATAACAATCGAGTTGTTTTTGTCTGCAGGTAAAATTACTATGTTTTTATTATGTTTTAAATGAAGTGATTGCTTTTCTTTCATTATAACTCAGGTTTTGTTTTTTTGGAAGTGAATCACCAAATGTGGGATTTGCTATATTTGATATTATGGTGTTAATATACTGTTCCACAGGATGATCAGGCGGTAAGTTAGGAGGTTCCCACTCAGAATTTGTCTTGAACTTCATAATCGATTCATGTATAGGAGACTGAAGTGGAATTTGGTTTTGCGAGAAGTAAAATTTGACACGGACATCTCTTGCGAAAGCAAGAGCATCAGCTACTAAGTCAATATGATTGAATGTAGGAGTAGGTGAGAAGGTCAATCCTTTAGAAAGCACAGACATTTCAGCTTTATTAGGTATGTAGCTGGATAAATTTACAATCGATTTGCAGATATCTGAGATATCTTCAGCTTTTTTACAACTTTCACTAACATTTGTTGCATTTTGTTGATCATTTCTTGCTATGACTGGTTTTACTGTATTACTGGTTGATGGATTGTTCATTATTAAAGGATCTTTTGAATTTGGATTAAACATATCCTTAAATATTGTTGGTAAAGAATGACCAAATTTTATATTCTCGAGGCACAATTTTGAAAGTTTTTTTAGTAGTGATTGGGCTTTTTCGGACATAATGTTGTTAGCTTCATATTAAATTGATTGTATATATCTGGAAATTTTATAAAAGCTTCGTGTTTAATTTTTTCACTGTTTTGTTTGTGTTCTTTAAACAATCCTTTATAAAGTTGTAGAACTAGATTTGTAAGCTCAAAACTAGTTCGTGTAGCAAATACTTTAATTTCGTTGTGCACACTTGGAGGAAGAGCAGAAATGGGAAATTTTGGACGTAGTCCATGCGGAGTAATACCAAAGTTCAAACATGCACTTAAAAATAAAATATGACAGTGTAATACGGCCATCTTTTTTAAGTGATATCGGTATTATTTTACAAAATATGACTTGCTTGAGTTCATTATGTTTTGTTTATATAAAGGAAAGTTGAAAAAAGATAAGGAATAAGAGTAAAGTTTAAGAAGTAGGAAGTATAGTATATAAGAAGGTAATATTTACCAAATGGCTTTAACGTTGAATGCTTAATGAAAATCCCAAGTAGGTTACGTATCTTCAATAAGAATAGAAAAGAATAGAAGAAAAGAACATAAAAATTCTCTATATTTCGTCTTAAGACATTTTCAAGAGATATACAGTAGGTAAATAAGCAAATATATCAACAAAAAATAATAAACAAAAGAAACATCATATGTTAATAAAACTAATTTTGAATTACGTACAAAGAGTAAATAATTTTGCTTATTACAAGGAATATAAAGTTATAAATTAAAATTGTAGTTAAATGTGTAATGTTATAAATTAAAATTGTAACGTGTAATTTATACATACTGCTATCCGTATCTCAAATTTAGACCATCCGGATGTTTAGTTTGTAGCACCCTCTGATGAGCTATTTCTAAATAATTTATTTTAAGTTTATGGGGGTTCTGAATTTTGTTAATACTTTTTAGAGAAAAGCATTCATCGAATTTTTTTTTATGCTCCATTGCATGGGCCGAAATAGGATTTGATTTAATTTCAAGATTTGTATCGCTGCGATTTTTGTTCATTCTAATGTGCAATGGAGTTATGGTCTGACCAATGTAGTCCTTCGGACAGTCTTTACATGACAATTGGTAAATAACATTGCTGGATTCACAAGTCATTTTACCAATTATCGGATAATTCCTTTTCGTTGTGCTGCTACAGAAATGTTTTGAACGTATTATTAAATTACATGTTTTGCAGCGAGGCTTAAAACAGGGTTCACAGCCAAAAGGTTTGTTTAAATTTTGAGTTAGCTCATCAGAGGGTAGTTTTGGTCTTACTAATATGTTTTTCAAATTTTGAGGCTTTTTAAAAATTACTTTAGGTGGATTAGTGAATATATTTTTGGTTACAGGTGAAGCCTGTAGAATATTGTGTGCAGTTTTTTATTATACCATTAATTTTGTATAGCCCTGGATGATAGGTGGTAATAAATTTTCCTTGGTTTTTATAATTCCTAGGAGTAGAGTTTTTTAATTTTTGCATGTTATCATTTACAATTTTGTTAGGATATCCTCTATTTCTAAAAACATTTTTTAATTTTTCTGTGTGACAATAATAATCATGTTTATTAGAGCAGAGTCTGTTTGCTCTAATAGTTAGACTTTTCGGAATAGATTTTTTAACGTAAACCAGGATGGCAGCTTGAGTAGTGTAAATATTGCATTGGATTTGTATCTTTGACATGGATTTTCGTTTTTAGGTGTCCCTGGTCTAAAAACACATCGACATCTAAAAACGTAACAAGATTTTTAGAAATATTGAAAGTGAATTTTAAAACTGAAAATGAATTTAATTGTTGAATAAAATGTGTTAAACTATCCATGCCATGTTGCCAAATAATAAAAATGTCGTCAATAAATCGGAACCAAACTAACGGTTTTAAATTTTGAGATGTTAAAAAATTTTGTTCAAGAAGTCCCAAAAATAAATTTGCATACGAAGGTGCCATTCTGGTTCCCATTGCGGTTCCTTTCATTTGTAAGTAATTTTTGTTTTTAAATCTAAAATTATTCATGGTAAGTATAAAGGTTACTAGGGCAGATAAAAAAGAAGTAGAAGGTTTTGAATTCCTAGGTCTTAAATTTAAAAAATGTTCTACAGTTCTTATTCCATCGTCATGAGGAATATTTGTGTACAATGATTCCACGTCAACTGTAGCCAAAATTAGTTCACCGTCCAGGGGCTGGGGTATTTCAGAAAGTCTGTCAATGAAGTGATTGGTGTCCTTTATGTGTGACTGTAAAGATTTGGCCAAAGGTTGCAGATGAGCGTCAACGAAGCTTGAAATTCTTTCTGTTGGTGAATCGTAGCTGGAAACAATGGGTCGACCAGGCGGAGGGCGACTCGGTTTATGTATTTTAGGTAGCGTGTAGAAAACTGGAGTTCTAGGTGAGTTTGGTGTTAATAGATTGATTTCTTGGTCGGACAAATTTTGAGTTGGGCCTTTCATTTTCAAAAATTCAGAAATTTCAGTGTTAAATTGTTCAGTTGGATCTTTTGACAATAATTTGTATGTAGTAGTATCACTGAGTTGTCTTTCAGCCTCTAACGTATAGTCAGTGATATTTTGAATAACAATCGAGTTGTTTTTGTCTGCAGGTAAAATTACTATGTTTTTATTATGTTTTAATGAAGTGATTGCTTTTCTTTCATTATAACTCAAGTTTTGTTTTTTTGGAAGTGAATCACCAAATGTGGGATTTGCTATATTTGATATTATGGTGTTAATATACTGTTCCACAGGATGATCAGGCGGTAAGTTAGGAGGTTCCCACTCAGAATTTGTCTTGAACTTCATAATCGATTCATGTATAGGAGACTGAAGTGGAATTTGGTTTTGCGAGAAGTAAAATTTGACACGGACATCTCTTGCGAAAGCAAGAGCATCAGCTACTAAGTCAATATGATTGAATGTAGGAGTAGGTGAGAAGGTCAATCCTTTAGAAAGCACAGACATTTCAGCTTTATTAGGTATGTAGCTGGATAAATTTACAATCGATTTGCAGATATCTGAGATATCTTCAGCTTTTTTACAACTTTCACTAACATTTGTTGCATTTTGTTGATCATTTCTTGCTATGACTGGTTTTACTGTATTACTGGTTGATGGATTGTTCATTATTAAAGGATCTTTTGAATTTGGATTAAACATATCCTTAAATATTGTTGGTAAAGAATGACCAAATTTTTATTTCTCGAGGCACAATTTTGAAAGTTTTTTTAGTAGTGATTGGGCTTTTTCGGACATAATGTTGTTAGCTTCATTAATTATTTCATTAAATTGATTGTATATATCTGGAAATTTTATAAAAGCTTCGTGTTTAATTTTTTCACTGTTTTGTTTGTGTTCTTTAAACAATCCTTTATAAAGTTGTAGAACTAGATTTGTAAGCTCAAAACTAGTTCGTGTAGCAAATACTTTAATTTCGTTGTGCACACTTGGAGGAAGAGCAGAAATGGGAAATTTTGGACGTAGTCCATGCGGAGTAATACCAAAGTTCAAACATGCACTTAAAAATAAAATATGACAGTGTAATACGGCCATCTTTTTTAAGTGATATCGGTATTGTTTTACAAAATATGACTTGCTTGAGTTCATTATGTTTTGTTTATATAAAGGAAAGTTGAAAAAAGATAAGGAATAAGAGTAAAGTTTAAGAAGTAGGAAGTATAGTATATAAGAAGGTAATATTTACCAAATGGCTTTAACGTTGAATGCTTGATGAAAATCCCAAGTAGGTTACGTATCTTCAATAAGAATAGAAAAGAATAGAAGAAAAGAACATAAAAATTCTCTATATTTCGTCTTAAGACATTTTCAAGAGATATACAGTAGGTAAATAAGCAAATATATCAACAAAAAATAATAAACAAAAGAAACATCATATGTTAATAAAACTAATTTTGAATTACGTACAAAGAGTAAAATAATTTTGCTTATTACAAGGAATATAAAGTTATAAATTAAAATTGTAGTTAAATGTGTAATGTTATAAATTAAAATTGTAACGTGTAATTTATACATACTGCTATCCGTATCTCAAATTTAGACCATCCGGATGTTTAGTTTGTAGCACCCTCTGATGAGCTATTTCTAAATAATTTATTTTAAGTTTATGGGGGTTCTGAATTTTGTTAATACTTTTTAGAGAAAAGCATTCATCGAATTTTTTGTTATGCTCCATTGCATGGGCCGAAATAGGATTTGATTTAATTTCAAGATTTGTATCGCTGCGATTTTTGTTCATTCTAATGTGCAATGGAGTTATGGTCTGACCAATGTAGTCCTTCGGACAGTCTTTACATGACAATTGGTAAATAACATTGCTGGATTCACAAGTCATTTTACCAATTATCGGATAATTCCTTTTCGTTGTGCTGCTACAGAAATGTTTTGAACTTATTATTAAATTACATGTTTTGCAGCGAGGCTTAAAACAGGGTTCACAGCCAAAAGGTTTGTTTAAATTTTGAGTTAGCTCATCAGAGGGTAGTTTTGGTCTTACTAATATGTTTTTCAAATTTTGAGGCTTTTTAAAAATTACTTTAGGTGGATTAGTGAATATATTTTTGGTTACAGGTGAAGCCTGTAGAATATTGTGTGCAGTTTTTATTATACCATTAATTTTGTATAGCCCTGGATGATAGGTGGTAATAAATTTTCCTTGGTTTTTATAATTCCTAGGAGTAGAGTTTTTTTAATTTTTGCATGTTATCATTTACAATTTTGTTAGGATATCCTCTATTTCTAAAAACATTTTTTAATTTTTCTGTGTGACAATAATAATCATGTTTATTAGAGCAGAGTCTGTTTGCTCTAATAGTTAGACTTTTCGGAATAGATTTTTTAACGTAACCAGGATGGCAGCTTGAGTAGTGTAAATATTGCATTGGATTTGTATCTTTGACATGGATTTTCGTTTTTAGGTGTCCCTGGTCTAAAAACACATCGACATCTAAAAACGTAACAAGATTTTTTAGAAATATTGAAAGTGAATTTTAAAACTGAAAATGAATTTAATTGTTGAATAAAATGTGTTAAACTATCCATGCCATGTTGCCAAATAATAAAAATGTCGTCAATAAATCGGAACCAAACTAACGGTTTTAAATTTTGAGATGTTAAAAAATTTTGTTCAAGAAGTCCCAAAAATAAATTTGCATACGAAGGTGCCATTCTGGTTCCCATTGCGGTTCCTTTCATTTGTAAGTAATTTTTGTTTTTAAATCTAAAATTATTCATGGTAAGTATAAAGGTTACTAGGGCAGATAAAAAAGAAGTAGAAGGTTTTGAATTCCTAGGTCTTAAATTTAAAAAATGTTCTACAGTTCTTATTCCATCGTCATGAGGAATATTTGTGTACAATGATTCCACGTCAACTGTAGCCAAAATTAGTTCACCGTCCAGGGGCTGGGGTATTTCAGAAAGTCTGTCAATGAAGTGATTGGTGTCCTTTATGTGTGACTGTAAAGATTTGGCCAAAGGTTGCAGATGAGCGTCAACGAAGCTTGAAATTCTTTCTGTTGGTGAATCGTAGCTGGAAACAATGGGTCGACCAGGCGGAGGGCGACTCGGTTTATGTATAGCGGTAGCGTGTAGAAAACTGGAGTTCTAGGTGAGTTTGGTGTTAATAGATTGATTTCTTGGTCGGACAAATTTTGAGTTGGGCCTTTCATTTTCAAAAATTCAGAAATTTCAGTGTTAAATTGTTCAGTTGGATCTTTTGACAATAATTTGTATGTAGTAGTATCACTGAGTTGTCTTTCAGCCTCTAACGTATAGTCAGTGATATTTTGAATAACAATCGAGTTGTTTTTGTCTGCAGGTAAAATTACTATGTTTTTATTATGTTTTTAATGAAGTGATTGCTTTTCTTTCATTATAACTCAGGTTTTGTTTTTTTGGAAGTGAATCACCAAATGTGGGATTTGCTATATTTGATATTATGGTGTTAATATACTGTTCCACAGGATGATCAGGGCGGTAAGTTAGGAGGTTCCCACTCAGAATTTGTCTTGAACTTCATAATCGATTCATGTATAGGAGACTGAAGTGGAATTTGGTTTTGCGAGAAGTAAAATTTGACACGGGACATCTCTTGCGAAAGCAAGAGCATCAGCTACTAAGTCAATATGATTGAATGTAGGAGTAGGTGAGAAGGTCAATCCTTTAGAAAGCACAGACATTTCAGCTTTATTAGGTATGTAGCTGGATAAATTTACAATCGATTTGCAGATATCTGAGATATCTTCAGCTTTTTTAAAACTTTCACTAACATTTGTTGCATTTTGTTGATCATTTCTTGCTATGACTGGTTTTACTGTATTACTGGTTGATGGATTGTTCATTATTAAAGGATCTTTTGAATTTGGATTAAACATATCCTTAAATATTGTGTTGGTAAAGAATGACCAAATTTTATATTCTCGAGGCACAATTTTGAAAGTTTTTTTAGTAGTGATTGGGCTTTTTCGGACATAATGTTGTTAGCTTCATTAATTATTTCATTAAATTGATTGTATATATCTGGAAATTTTATAAAAGCTTCGTGTTTAATTTTTTTCACTGTTTTTGTTTGTGTTCTTTAAAACAATCCTTTATAAAGTTGTAGAACTAGATTTGTAAGCTCAAAACTAGTTCGTGTAGCAAATACTTTAATTTCGTTGTGCACACTTGGAGGAAGAGCAGAAATGGGAAATTTTGGACGTAGTCCATGCGGAGTAATACCAAAGTTCAAACATGCACTTAAAAATAAAATATGACAGTGTAATACGGCCATCTTTTTTAAGTGATATCGGTATTGTTTTACAAAATATGACTTGCTTGAGTTCATTATGTTTTGTTTATATAAAGGAAAGTTGAAAAAAGATAAGGAATAAGAGTAAAGTTTAAGAAGTAGGAAGTATAGTATATAAGAAGGTAATATTTACCAAATGGCTTTAACGTTGAATGCTTGATGAAAATCCCAAGTAGGTTACGTATCTTCAATAAGAATAGAAAAGAATAGAAGAAAAGAACATAAAAATTCTCTATATTTCGTCTTAAGACATTTTCAAGAGATATACAGTAGGTAAATAAGCAAATATATCAACAAAAAATAATAAACAAAAGAAACATCATATGTTAATAAAACTAATTTTGAATTACGTACAAAGAGTAAATAATTTTGCTTATTACAAGGAATATAAAGTTATAAATTAAAATTGTAGTTAAATGTGTAATGTTATAAATTAAAATTGTAACGTGTAATTTATACATACTGCTATCCGTATCTCAAATTTAGACCATCCGGATGTTTAGTTTGTAGCACCCTCTGATGAGCTATTTCTAAATAATTTATTTTAAGTTTATGGGGGTTCTGAATTTTTGTTAATACTTTTTAGAGAAAAAGCATTCATCGAATTTTTTGTTATGCTCCATTTGCATGGGCCGAAATAGGATTTGATTTAATTTCAAGATTTGTATCGCTGCGATTTTTGTTCATTCTAATGTGCAATGGAGTTATGGTCTGACCAATGTAGTCCTTCGGACAGTCTTTACATGACAATTGGTAAATAACATTGCTGGATTCACAAGTCATTTTACCAATTATCGGATAATTCCTTTTCGTTGTGCTGCTATAGAAATGTTTTGAACGTATTATTAAATTACATGTTTTGCAGCGAGGCTTAAAACAGGGTTCACAGCCAAAAGGTTTGTTTAAATTTTGAGTTAGCTCATCAGAGGGTAGTTTTGGTCTTACTAATATGTTTTTCAAATTTTGAGGCTTTTTAAAAATTACTTTAGGTGGATTAGTGAATATATTTTTTGGTTACAGGTGAAGCCTGTAGAATATTGTGTGCAGTTTTTATTATACCATTAATTTTGTATAGCCCTGGATGATAGGTGGTAATAAATTTTCCTTGGTTTTTATAATTCCTAGGAGTAGAGTTTTTTAATTTTTGCATGTTATCATTTACAATTTTGTTAGGATATCCTCTATTTCTAAAAACATTTTTTAATTTTTCTGTGTGACAATAATAATCATGTTTATTAGAGCAGAGTCTGTTTGCTCTAATAGTTAGACTTTTCGGAATAGATTTTTTAAACGTAACCAGGATGGCAGCTTGAGTAGTGTAAATATTGCATTGTATTTGTATCTTTGACATGGATTTTCGTTTTTAGGTGTCCCTGGTCTAAAAACACATCGACATCTAAAAACGTAACAAGATTTTTAGAAATATTGAAAGTGAATTTTAAAACTGAAAATGAATTTAATTGTTGAATAAAATGTGTTAAACTATCCATGCCATGTTGCCAAATAATAAAAATGTCGTCAATAAATCGGAACCAAACTAACGGTTTTAAATTTTGAGATGTTAAAAAATTTTGTTCAAGAAGTCCCAAAAATAAATTTGCATACGAAGGTGCCATTCTGGTTCCCATTGCGGTTCCTTTCATTTGTAAGTAATTTTTGTTTTTAAATCTAAAATTATTCATGGTAAGTATAAAGGTTACTAGGGCAGATAAAAAAGAAGTAGAAGGTTTTGAATTCCTAGGTCTTAAATTTAAAAAATGTTCTACAGTTCTTATTCCATCGTCATGAGGAATATTTGTGTACAATGATTCCACGTCAACTGTAGCCAAAATTAGTTCACCGTCCAGGGGCTGGGGTATTTCAGAAAGTCTGTCAATGAAGTGATTGGTGTCCTTTATGTGTGACTGTAAAGATTTGGCCAAATCAAATCAAATCAAATCAAATCAAATATAAGTTTATTTTCCAAATTCAACAATAAGTTTGTACACATATAAGTATGAAAATAGACAGCACATAGAACGTGTCTGTGCGTGCTGCCCAGCCCAATCTAGACGTGTACAAAAAAAAATGATAAAAAACAAATACTGTATATAAAATGAAATAATAAAAGCATCTTGACATTACAGACACATACATATATACACACACATATATACACACATATACACAAATATATATACATACATACACATACATATTTGCATATACAAATATTAAAATTAAAAAAAGGAAAAAAAGAGTAAAGAATAGAATTAAAGTACGACTTATGTTTGTACAAGAAAAATAAACTACTATATTAACCATAAATTGAATAAAACACTTATCAATAAATATAGCAAGCGTTTAAATAAAACATCTTAATTTTTTAAAACATAATTAATAAATTATAAAGTTTCGAGAAACAGGTGTAGCGTAGACGTTTGTTATGATTGGAAGTAGTTAACTATAGTTGTAGTGTTTAGAAGCGGTAATGATTAGTAACGGTAAGTGGGGGTGAGGAGAAATTCAGCATTATCTGGGCCGATCATCCGAAGCCAGGCAGTAACCAGCCGCTTGAAGCCACTGACAGGCTCGTCCTGCAGGTCCCTTATCACAGAGGGCAATTGTCTGTAGAGCGTGTTGGCGACGTAGTAGGCATTCGTAAGGTTAATAGACAGTTTAATGACAGGGACCTGCAACCCCACACTCACAGCGTTCCTGGTCGGGTAACCGTGAGCAATAGGGGTGAGGACGACATCTTTATGAGAGTAGGTGTAGACCAGTACATTCCTAATAAATAATTGCCTAATTGTAAAAATATCATTTTCCCTAAATAACAAGGTTGATGAATAATGCCTTTGTTTATTAAGCGCTGCCTTAATTATAGATTTTTGAATAACGTTTAGTGGTTCCAATATGGTCCTGTAAGCCCCTCCCCAAGCGATAATACCATACTGTAAAACTGATTGTACATACGAGTAATAAACTGTTTTTATCTCATTATAATTTAGAATTTGGCCTAATTGATAAAATATGTAAATAAATTTTCTTAATTTAGACTTTATACTATTAATGTGAGGCTCCCATCTGAGTTTTGAATCAATTATTACACCTAGATACTTATACTGGTCCACCCTCTCAATCAGCTGGCAATTGCAGGTAGTATTATACAAGTCTCCGCATGAGTGCAATAACAGCCGTAAATCAGCAGGTGGCTCGCTCGCGGTGCGTAATGCAATAGGCAAGCATTTAGTTTTACCAACATTCATCGATAAAATATTATCACAAAACCATGTATATAATAAATTTAATTCTCGAGAAGCGGTGTCGTATACATCATGCCAAGTTTTACCATTGAAAATTACAACCGTATCATCAGCGAACAAGAGAAGCTTTCCCGTAATATTCAATTTATCTAAGTTATTTATATAGATTAGGAATAACAACGGACCCAGCGTACTTCCTTGAACCACGCCGTACTTTACTTCCAGTGGTTCACTACTAATATTATCAATATTAACAATTTGATTTCGACCACTCAAATAACTTTTAAACCAATTTAAGGTCACTCCCCGGACTCCAATACATTCCAATTTATTAAACAACAAATTTCTATCTATGGAATCAAAAGCTTTGGCTAAATCAATAAAAACAAGTAATGATTTATAATTTTCCTTTAAATATTCGGTTATAATTTTATTAATATCAAAGAGTGCGTCGGAAGTATTTTTACCTGGCCTAAATCCAAACTGCGATATCGACAAAAGATTATGTTTTTCAAGATAATTCTGAAACTGATATTTTACGCACTTCTCCAGTAATTTACCAAGCACACTAAGTAACGAGATCGGTCTGTAATTATTCATATCTGATTTGTCATTAGATTTATACAAGGGAATTACTTTGGCTGTTTTCAATTTTTCTGGAAAAACTCCCGAAGCAATGCTAAGATTAATCAAATGTTTTAGTGGTGAAAGAAGGTACTTTAAATTATTTTTTAAAATCGATGTTGGTAAACCATCGAACCCGGGAGCCGAGCCACCGCGCATCTCGGCAACGTATCTCTCCACCTGGCTGTCGGTGACCGGGTTCAGCTGGAAGACATGACCGGCCTTGTATGAGGCATCATCCACCAGGGGCGGGCCGACCGACTGCGGCAACTCCTTTGCAAGACATGAACCTACGTTTGAAAAGAAAACATTAAATGAGTTTGCCACAGTCTTAATGTCACCACCCCCCTGATCCGAAGCCTGAAGAAAGTTTCGTATAGGGAATGTACTTTTAGATCCTGATCCACCGCTTATTTCATTAATAACTTTCCAAAATCGTTTTGGATTGTTTGACGAATTTATAATTTGATCTCTATAGTAAGCTGTTTTTGTGTTTTTTATATCTTTTGCCAATTTGTTTCTAAAAGTTTTAAAATAATTTTTAAGAGTATCATTAAACGGTTGTCTTTTTAAAATTTTACTAATTTTGTCTCGTTTTCTAATTGATTGGATTAAATCTACAGTTATCCATGGTTTAAGCTTCTTATTTCGAGTACTAGACTTTTTCGGTTTAAGTGATAAATTTTTAAGATTTTCGAGTGACTGTATAAATAGGTCACAGCAAACGTTCACATCTTCCTGCCGCAGAACATGGTCCCATGACTGCTCCCCCAACAGTTCCTGTAGTAGTGTCTGGTCCAGATAAGTGTCTGTGTCACTGTTAATACGGGAGCGGGGGGGTTTACACTCCACCCCGGCCAGCACCGCGTAGTGGTCAGTCAAGTCAGTAGTTAAAACGCCTGCAGTTACAGCCGTACAGTCAGAGTGTTTTATAAAAATATGATCAATACAAGTTATAGATTGTCCTGTTACTCTTGTGGGTTTATTTATGCATTCTATGAAACCTGCTCCGCATAGAATATTTAAATATAAGTCTTTCTCGTTTATATTGTTACATGATATTAAAGTATCTATATTGGTATCGCCTGTAAAAATGTAGGTTGTGTTTTCGTTAGTTTTAGAATAGTACTGTTGTAAGTCATCTAGAAACAAGTTGCAGTTCATCGAAGGGCTGCGGTACACCGCTAGCATACTGTAAGGTAGACCGTCAGTTTCAAAGTTCAGTTGCAGTCCTGTCGCCTCTCCCAAAGTAATCTGTTGTACAACCCCGCGTAGTTCAGTATTCACATAAATAACCACTCCGTCATTTCTATTCCAATTCTTCGATGTACTGTAAATATCATAACCCTCTAAGGAAACTAAACGTTTTTCATTGTCAATCCACGCTTCAGTAAGAGTAATAATATCAAATTTAATACACAAACTTTCAATAAATATTAATAAACTGTCAATGTTTTTGTAATAGCTACGTATGTTAAAATGAATCATCTTTAAAATGTCCCTGTCGGTATCGATATTGTCAAAAAAGTGTTTAATGTCATCGTGTGTGTCAAATTGTTCGCAATAAATGTGTCTGTAATTGTCAAGTGCATCAAGTGTCTGTGTGTCACCGTCCATCAACCCAAACGTCCACCGCATCGCCAACCATCCCGAGTACATTTGTAAGATAATATAATAATAATAATAAATAAGTAAATAAATAGTAAAATTTTATTTTTACATTCACATTCGTATTTAAAAATGCCTACGCTGTTTCTGTGTGCACAAGCTCACATTTAATCTTAACGCTGTGATGTTTCTAGACAGCTGATTAAAACTATATTAAAAAACTCTTATTACGATAGCAAATTTTGATTGGAATGAAATTTTCAAAATCAGTTTAATGTAGTATTTAATCGCTTGCTATTACCGACATTAAATAATATATCAACCAGGAGAAAGTAATAGTTTACAGGACAAAACACTAAAGTTTAAAAATACTATTACTTTCCGAGAATTATACATTTTAAATTAATGTACGGTTACAGTCTAATATAAACTTTAATCTAGTAAAATGCTAAAAAAAATAACCGATCGCTTAGAGTCACCAAACAGAGTAAAAAATACTCATAATTCAAAAATCAAAACAAAACGAACAATTGCCTACATATTTTAACGGAAATTAATTAGAATTATAAAAAATGAACATAACGTATAGACTGCTGCCGCTAAAAAAAGTTACTTATAGTTACACTAAAAAGTCTTAAGTTATAGTATTTAAAAGTTAGTCAACTATCAAATAATAATTAACATTAGTAGATTTATTAATAACTAATTATTTACAGATGTTCAATATAATACCTACTGTATGCCTACAATAATTTCTTGGAGAAAACTGTTTCATTATTGCTTTGATATTGAATTAACTATTTTAGTGTTGTTTAAACTTCATACCAGACCAATTTAGTGACAAAAAATTTAGAATACAACAAGTAAACAACAACCAGATACGTTTATTAACAATATAGTAAATAGTAAATAGGAAGTACAAGTAAAATATATTGAAATAAGTAAGGAAAGATCTGCAAAATGAAAACGATATACATTAGACTCTTCTAAAAAATATGTAAAATAGAATAATTGTATATATAAAATACCTTTAATGATTGAAAATCATTGTAATATTATAATTGAGTTTAAAATTACTAAGTAAAATAGCTATTATATTTAGCATCCAAGGATATTTTGTTCTGATTATGAAGGTTCTGATACAATATTAAAATTATATTTTTATATACGAACAAGCCGCTATTTATACTTTGCATTAAATATTTTTTTAACTTTAGAATTAGAGGAGAAACACCAAGCTCAAATTTGTACAACTAATGGAGGAAAAATGTATTGCGTTAGAAAAAATACAAATTGGCTTTACATCACTCACTCATTCTCTCTAGTTCAGTAGCTGATCCAAGTCCTCCAGGGTCCTGAGCAAAGTCGGGGGACAGTCCGGGAGAGCAGTCTTCCGAGCGAACACCCTGCAGTCGCGCGTCCAGGCGAAGGCAAGCCTCTTCTCTCTTACGTGTCTCTTTGCTCGTCCAAGTAACATCTTGAAATGAGGTGTGAGGTGATCGTTGATATAGATGGGTGTGGTAGGCCACGACTCAATAAGTGCTGCTGCAGTAAGCCCCCCGCGACCCTCCCTCGCCGCACGCACCCATTGCACCTTGTCCTCTCGTGATACAAATTTTGCTATAATAGAGGGGTGAGTTTGCCCAACCCTCAAAGGCAGTCTATGGGCCACTGACAGATCCCGGCTATTAAACTCTAACTTTAGCACCTTGGCTAGCTTACCGAGAACACTATATATATTCTCTCCTTGTGTGAGAGGTATCCCAACAATCTCTAAATTGTCTATTCTAGAGTATTGCTCAACTTCACGCACTTGTTGTTGAAGATCGGCTACCCCCTTACTCAGTTCCTTATTCTCGTGTGCCAGTTTGGCGTACTCGGCTTTCCTAACTTCATTTTCTGATACAAGAGAATTTAGAGTTACCTGCATCTCCCCGATGGTGCCGTTGACTCCCTCTAACTCCTTCTGTACTCCGGCAATACAAGACTTAACTTCTGAAATTTGCGAACTCAAGTTCTTCCCCAGACACTGAAACGCGTCCAGCAGCGTGGAGAGAGTAGGCTCAGGATCTCCGCGGCTATCGTGGCTCACGGTAGAAGCAGTCTCGGATCCACACGAATCGCACTTCCAGGCGGCCTTTTTACGAACTGACAGTTTTTTAAAGGCATCAGCGGACTCCATGCGCGTACAACCCGGGTGAAACAAACCCTTGCACTCTGCACACGTCAAGGTTTGTGCAGTGTCGAGTAGTTCGGTGGAACACTTTGCACACACTGGCATGATTTATTAATTTTAATATAATAATTTAGTTTTATATGTCTTATAAAAAATATATTAAAACGGAGGGAGTAAACAGCACAAAGTAATCGCACGGTAGACAGGCGGCGACACGGCGGAACAGGACAGGCCTCACCAGATAAGAGCGGTCACAGGGCGATCCGAGCTGGCCGACATCTAGAATAAGAACTGCAGATGAGCCAAAGGTTGCAGATGAGCGTCAACGAAGCTTGAAAATTCTTTCTGTTGGTGAATCGTAGCTGGAAACAATGGGTCGACCAGGCGGAGGGCGACTCGGTTTATGTATTTTAGGTAGCGTGTAGAAAACTGGAGTTCTAGGTGAGTTTGGTGTTAATAGATTGATTTCTTGGTCGGACAAATTTTGAGTTGGGCCTTTCATTTTCAAAAATTCAGAAATTTCAGTGTTAAATTGTTCAGTTGGATCTTTTGACAATAATTTGTATGTAGTAGTATCACTGAGTTGTCTTTCAGCCTCTAACGTATAGTCAGTGATATTTTGAATAACAATCGAGTTGTTTTTGTCTGCAGGTAAAATTACTATGTTTTTATTATGTTTTAATGAAGTGATTGCTTTTCTTTCATTATAACTCAGGTTTTGTTTTTTTGGAAGTGAATCACCAAATGTGGGATTTGCTATATTTGATATTATGGTGTTAATATACTGTTCCACAGGATGATCAGGCGGTAAGTTAGGAGGTTCCCACTCAGAATTTGTCTTGAACTTCATAATCGATTCATGTATAGGAGACTGAAGTGGAATTTGGTTTTGCGAGAAGTAAAATTTGACACGGACATCTCTTGCGAAAGCAAGAGCATCAGCTACTAAGTCAATATGATTGAATGTAGGAGTAGGTGAGAAGGTCAATCCTTTAGAAAGCACAGACATTTCAGCTTTATTAGGTATGTAGCTGGATAAATTTACAATCGATTTGCAGATATCTGAGATATCTTCAGCTTTTTTAAAACTTTCACTAACATTTGTTGCATTTTGTTGATCATTTTCTTGCTATGATTGGTTTTACTGTATTACTGGTTGATGGATTGTTCATTATTAAAGGATCTTTTGAATTTGGATTAAACATATCCTTAAATATTGTTGGTAAAGAATGACCAAATTTTATATTCTCGAGGCACAATTTTGAAAGTTTTTTTAGTAGTGATTGGGCTTTTTCGGACATAATGTTGTTAGCTTCATTAATTATTTCATTAAATTGATTGTATATATCTGGAAATTTTATAAAAGCTTCGTGTTTAATTTTTTCACTGTTTTGTTTGTGTTCTTTAAAACAATCCTTTATAAAGTTGTAGAACTAGATTTGTAAGCTCAAAACTAGTTCGTGTAGCAAATACTTTAATTTCGTTGTGCACACTTGGAGGAAGAGCAGAAATGAAATGGGAAATTTTTGGACGTAGTCCATGCGGAGTAATACCAAAGTTCAAACATGCACTTAAAAATAAAATATGACAGTGTAATACGGCCATCTTTTTTAAGTGATATCGGTATTGTTTTACAAAAATATGACTTGCTTGAGTTCATTATGTTTTGTTTATATAAAGGAAAGTTGAAAAAAGATAAGGAATAAGAGTAAAGTTTAAGAAGTAGGAAGTATAGTATATAAGAAGGTAATATTTACCAAATGGCTTTAACGTTGAATGCTTGATGAAAATCCCAAGTAGGTTACGTATCTTCAATAAGAATAGAAAAGAATAGAAGAAAAGAACATAAAAATTCTCTATATTTCGTCTTAAGACATTTTCAAGAAATATACAGTAGGTAAATAAGCAAATATATCAACAAAAAATAATAAACAAAAGAAACATCATATGTTAATAAAACTAATTTTGAATTACGTACAAAGAGTAAATAATTTTGCTTATTACAAGGAATATAAAGTTATAAATTAAAATTGTAGTTAAATGTGTAATGTTATAAATTAAAATTGTAACGTGTAATTTATACATACTGCTATCCGTATCTCAAATTTAGACCATCCGGATGTTTAGTTTGTAGCACCCTCTGATGAGCTATTTCTAAATAATTTATTTTAAGTTTATGGGGGTTCTGAATTTTGTTAATACTTTTTAGAGAAAAGCATTCATCGAATTTTTTGTTATGCTCCATTGCATGGGCCGAAATAGGATTTGATTTAATTTCAAGATTTGTATCGCTGCGATTTTTGTTCATTCTAATGTGCAATGGAGTTATGGTCTGACCAATGTAGTCCTTCGGACAGTCTTTACATGACAATTGGTAAATAACATTGCTGGATTCACAAGTCATTTTACCAATTATCGGATAATTCCTTTTCGTTGTGCTGCTACAGAAATG
Organism: Homalodisca vitripennis; assembly: GCF_021130785.1. Lineage (NCBI taxonomy): Eukaryota > Metazoa > Arthropoda > Insecta > Hemiptera > Cicadellidae > Homalodisca > Homalodisca vitripennis. The sequence continues at coordinate 17,050,009 of NC_060211.1, forward strand.
TTTTGAACGTATTATTAAATTACATGTTTTGCAGCGAGGCTTAAAACAGGGTTCACAGCCAAAAGGTTTGTTTAAATTTTGAGTTAGCTCATCAGAGGGTAGTTTTTGGTCTTACTAATATGTTTTTCAAATTTTGAGGCTTTTTAAAAATTACTTTAGGTGGATTAGTGAATATATTTTTGGTTACAGGTGAAGCCTGTAGAATATTGTGTGCAGTTTTTATTATACCATTAATTTTGTATAGCCCTGGATGATAGGTGGTAATAAATTTTCCTTGGTTTTTATAATTCCTAGGAGTAGAGTTTTTTAATTTTTGCATGTTATCATTTACAATTTTGTTAGGATATCCTCTATTTCTAAAAACATTTTTTAATTTTTCTGTGTGACAATAATAATCATGTTTATTAGAGCAGAGTCTGTTTGCTCTAATAGTTAGACTTTTCGGAATAGATTTTTTAACGTAACCAGGATGGCAGCTTGAGTAGTGTAAATATTGCATTGGATTTGTATCTTTGACATGGATTTTCGTTTTTAGGTGTCCCTGGTCTAAAAACACATCGACATCTAAAAACGTAACAAGATTTTTAGAAATATTGAAAGTGAATTTTAAAACTGAAAATGAATTTAATTGTTGAATAAAATGTGTTAAACTATCCATGCCATGTTGCCAAATAATAAAAATGTCGTCAATAAATCGGAACCAAACTAACGGTTTTAAATTTTGAGATGTTAAAAAATTTTGTTCAAGAAGTCCCAAAAATAAATTTGCATACGAAGGTGCCATTCTGGTTCCCATTGCGGTTCCTTTCATTTGTAAGTAATTTTTGTTTTTAAATCTAAAATTATTCATGGTAAGTATAAAGGTTACTAGGGCAGATAAAAAAGAAGTAGAAGGTTTTGAATTCCTAGGTCTTAAATTTAAAAAATGTTCTACAGTTCTTATTCCATCGTCATGAGGAATATTTGTGTACAATGATTCCACGTCAACTGTAGCCAAAATTAGTTCACCGTCCAGGGGCTGGGGTATTTCAGAAAGTCTGTCAATGAAGTGATTGGTGTCCTTTATGTGTGACTGTAAAGATTTGGCCAAAGGTTGCAGATGAGCGTCAACGAAGCTTGAAATTCTTTCTGTTGGTGAATCGTAGCTGGAAACAATGGGTCGACCAGGCGGAGGGCGACTCGGTTTATGTATTTTAGGTAGCGTGTAGAAAACTGGAGTTCTAGGTGAGTTTGGTGTTAATAGATTGATTTCTTGGTCGGACAAATTTTGAGTTGGGCCTTTCATTTTCCAAAATTCAGAAATTTCAGTGTTAAATTGTTCAGTTGGATCTTTTGACAATAATTTGTATGTAGTAGTATCACTGAGTTGTCTTTCAGCCTCTAACGTATAGTCAGTGATATTTTGAATAACAATCGAGTTGTTTTTGTCTGCAGGTAAAATTACTATGTTTTTATTATGTTTTAATGAAGTGATTGCTTTTCTTTCATTATAACTCAGGTTTTGTTTTTTTGGAAGTGAATCACCAAATGTGGGATTTGCTATATTTGATATTATGGTGTTAATATACTGTTCCACAGGATGATCAGGCGGTAAGTTAGGAGGTTCCCACTCAGAATTTGTCTTGAACTTCATAATCGATTCATGTATAGGAGATTGAAGTGGAATTTGGTTTTGCGAGAAGTAAAATTTGACACGGACATCTCTTGCGAAAGCAAGAGCATCAGCTACTAAGTCAATATGATTGAATGTAGGAGTAGGTGAGAAGGTCAATCCTTTAGAAAGCACAGACATTTCAGCTTTATTAGGTATGTAGCTGGATAAATTTACAATCGATTTGCAGATATCTGAGATATCTTCAGCTTTTTTACAACTTTCACTAACATTTGTTGCATTTTGTTGATCATTTCTTGCTATGACTGGTTTTACTGTATTACTGGTTGATGGATTGTTCATTATTAAAGGATCTTTTGAATTTGGATTAAACATATCCTTAAATATTGTTGGTAAAGAATGACCAAATTTTATATTCTCGAGGCACAATTTTGAAAGTTTTTTTTAGTAGTGATTGGGCTTTTTCGGGCATAATGTTGTTAGCTTCATTAATTATTTCATTAAATTGATTGTATATATCTGGAAATTTTATAAAAGCTTCGTGTTTAATTTTTTCACTGTTTTGTTTGTGTTCTTTAAACAATCCTTTATAAAGTTGTAGAACTAGATTTGTAAGCTCAAAACTAGTTCGTGTAGCAAATACTTTAATTTCGTTGTGCACACTTGGAGGAAGAGCAGAAATGGGAAATTTTGGACGTAGTCCATGCGGATTAATACCAAAGTTCAAACATGCACTTAAAAATAAAATATGACAGTGTAATACGGCCATCTTTTTTAAGTGATATCGGTATTGTTTTACAAAATATGACTTGCTTGAGTTCATTATGTTTTGTTTATATAAAGGAAAGTTGAAAAAAGATAAGGAATAAGAGTAAAGTTTAAGAAGTAGGAAGTATAGTATATAAGAAGGTAATATTTACCAAATGGCTTTAACGTTGAATGCTTGATGAAAATCCCAAGTAGGTTACGTATCTTCAATAAGAATAGAAAAGAATAGAAGAAAAGAACATAAAAATTCTCTATATTTCGTCTTAAGACATTTTCAAGAGATATACAGTAGGTAAATAAGCAAATATATCAACAAAAAAATAATAAACAAAAGAAACATCATATGTTAATAAAACTAATTTTGAATTACGTACAAAGAGTAAATAATTTTGCTTATTACAAGGAATATAAAGTTATAAATTAAAAATTGTAGTTAAATGTGTAATGTTATAAATTAAAATTGTAACGTGTAATTTATACATACTGCTATCCGTATCTCAAATTTAGACCATCCGGATGTTTAGTTTGTAGCACCCTCTGATGAGCTATTTCTAAATAATTTATTTTAAGTTTATGGGGGTTCTGAATTTTGTTAATACTTTTTAGAGAAAAGCATTCATCGAATTTTTTGTTATGCTCCATTGCATGGGCCGAAATAGGATTTGATTTAATTTCAAGATTTGTATCGCTGCGATTTTTGTTCATTCTAATGTGCAATGGAGTTATGGTCTGACCAATGTAGTCCTTCGGACAGTCTTTACATGACAATTGGTAAATAACATTGCTGGATTCACAAGTCATTTTACCAATTATCGGATAATTCCTTTTCGTTGTGCTGCTACAGAAATGTTTTGAACTTATTATTAAATTACATGTTTTGCAGCGAGGCTTAAAACAGGGTTCACAGCCAAAAGGTTTGTTTAAATTTTGAGTTAGCTCATCAGAGGGTAGTTTTGGTCTTACTAATATGTTTTTCAAATTTTGAGGCTTTTTAAAAATTACTTTAGGTGGATTAGTGAATATATTTTTGGTTACAGGTGAAGCCTGTAGAATATTGTGTGCAGTTTTTATTATACCATTAATTTTGTATAGCCCTGGATGATAGGTTGGTAATAAATTTTCCTTGGTTTTTATAATTCCTAGGAGTAGAGTTTTTTAATTTTTGCATGTTATCATTTACAATTTTGTTAGGATATCCTCTATTTCTAAAAACATTTTTTAATTTTTCTGTGTGACAATAATAATCATGTTTATTAGAGCAGAGTCTGTTTGCTCTAATAGTTAGACTTTTCGGAATAGATTTTTTAACGTAACCAGGATGGCAGCTTGAGTAGTGTAAATATTGCATTGGATTTGTATCTTTGACATGGATTTTCGTTTTTAGGTGTCCCTGGTCTAAAAACACATCGACATCTAAAAACGTAACAAGATTTTTAGAAATATTGAAAGTGAATTTTAAAACTGAAAATGAATTTAATTGTTGAATAAAATGTGTTAAACTATCCATGCCATGTTGCCAAATAATAAAAATGTCGTCAATAAATCGGAACCAAACTAACGGTTTTAAATTTTGAGATGTTAAAAAATTTTGTTCAAGAAGTCCCAAAAATAAATTTGCATACGAAGGTGCCATTCTGGTTCCCATTGCGGTTCCTTTCATTTGTAAGTAATTTTTGTTTTTAAATCTAAAATTATTCATGGTAAGTATAAAGGTTACTAGGGCAGATAAAAAAGAAGTAGAAGGTTTTGAATTCCTAGGTCTTAAATTTAAAAAATGTTCTACAGTTCTTATTCCATCGTCATGAGGAATATTTGTGTACAATGATTCCACGTCAACTGTAGCCAAAATTAGTTCACCGTCCAGGGGCTGGGGTATTTCAGAAAGTCTGTCAATGAAGTGATTGGTGTCCTTTATGTGTGACTGTAAAGATTTGGCCAAAGGTTGCAGATGAGCGTCAACGAAGCTTGAAATTCTTTCTGTTGGTGAATCGTAGCTGGAAACAATGGGTCGACCAGGCGGAGGGCGACTCGGTTTATGTATTTTAGGTAGCGTGTAGAAAACTGGAGTTCTAGGTGAGTTTGGTGTTAATAGATTGATTTCTTGGTCGGACAAATTTTGAGTTGGGCCTTTCATTTTCAAAAATTCAGAAATTTCAGTGTTAAATTGTTCAGTTGGATCTTTTGACAATAATTTGTATGTAGTAGTATCACTGAGTTGTCTTTCAGCCTCTAACGTATAGTCAGTGATATTTTGAATAACAATCGAGTTGTTTTTGTCTGCAGGTAAAATTACTATGTTTTTATTATGTTTTAATGAAGTGATTGCTTTTCTTTCATTATAACTCAGGTTTTGTTTTTTTGGAAGTGAATCACCAAATGTGGGATTTGCTATATTTGATATTATGGTGTTAATATACTGTTCCACAGGATGATCAGGCGGTAAGTTAGGAGGTTCCCACTCAGAATTTGTCTTGAACTTCATAATCGATTCATGTATAGGAGACTGAAGTGGAATTTGGTTTTGCGAGAAGTAAAATTTGACACGGACATCTCTTGCGAAAGCAAGAGCATCAGCTACTAAGTCAATATGATTGAATGTAGGAGTAGGTGAGAAGGTCAATCCTTTAGAAAGCACAGACATTTCAGCTTTATTAGGTATGTAGCTGGATAAATTTACAATCGATTTGCAGATATCTGAGATATCTTCAGCTTTTTTACAACTTTCACTAACATTTGTTGCATTTTGTTGATCATTTCTTGCTATGACTGGTTTTACTGTATTACTGGTTGATGGATTGTTTCATTATTAAAGGATCTTTTGAATTTGGATTAAACATATCCTTAAATATTGTTGGTAAAGAATGACCAAATTTTATATTCTCGAGGCACAATTTTGAAAGTTTTTTTAGTAGTGATTGGGCTTTTTCGGACATAATGTTGTTAGCTTCATTAATTATTTCATTAAATTGATTGTATATATCTGGAAATTTTATAAAAGCTTCGTGTTTAATTTTTTCACTGTTTTGTTTGTGTTCTTTAAACAATCCTTTATAAAGTTGTAGAACTAGATTTGTAAGCTCAAAACTAGTTCGTGTAGCAAATACTTTAATTTCGTTGTGCACACTTGGAGGAAGAGCAGAAATGGGAAATTTTGGACGTAGTCCATGCGGATTAATACCAAAGTTCAAACATGCACTTAAAAATAAAATATGACAGTGTAATACGGCCATCTTTTTTAAGTGATATCGGTATTGTTTTACAAAATATGACTTGCTTGAGTTCATTATGTTTTGTTTATATAAAGGAAAGTTGAAAAAAGATAAGGAATAAGAGTAAAGTTTAAGAAGTAGGAAGTATAGTATATAAGAAGGTAATATTTACCAAATGGCTTTAACGTTGAATGCTTGATGAAAATCCCAAGTAGGTTACGTATCTTCAATAAGAATAGAAAAGAATAGAAGAAAAGAACATAAAAATTCTCTATATTTCGTCTTAAGACATTTTCAAGAGATATACAGTAGGTAAATAAGCAAATATATCAACAAAAAATAATAAACAAAAGAAACATCATATGTTAATAAAACTAATTTTGAATTACGTACAAAGAGTAAATAATTTTGCTTATTACAAGGAATATAAAGTTATAAATTAAAATTGTAGTTAAATGTGTAATGTTATAAATTAAAATTGTAACGTGTAATTTATACATACTGCTATCCGTATCTCAAATTTAGACCATCCGGATGTTTAGTTTGTAGCACCCTCTGATGAGCTATTTCTAAATAATTTATTTTAAGTTTATGGGGTTCTGAATTTTGTTAATACTTTTTAGAGAAAAGCATTCATCGAATTTTTTGTTATGCTCCATTGCATGGGCCGAAATAGGATTTGATTTAATTTCAAGATTTGTATCGCTGCGATTTTTGTTCATTCTAATGTGCAATGGAGTTATGGTCTGACCAATGTAGTCCTTCGGACAGTCTTTACATGACAATTGGTAAATAACATTGCTGGATTCACAAGTCATTTTACCAATTATCGGATAATTCCTTTTCGTTGTGCTGCTACAGAAATGTTTTGAACTTATTATTAAATTACATGTTTTGCAGCGAGGCTTAAAACAGGGTTCACAGCCAAAAGGTTTGTTTAAATTTTGAGTTAGCTCATCAGAGGGTAGTTTTGGTCTTACTAATATGTTTTTCAAATTTTGAGGCTTTTTAAAAATTACTTTAGGTGGATTAGTGAATATATTTTTGGTTACAGGTGAAGCCTGTAGAATATTGTGTGCAGTTTTTTATTATACCATTAATTTTGTATAGCCCTGGATGATAGGTGGTAATAAATTTTCCTTGGTTTTTATAATTCCTAGGAGTAGAGTTTTTTAATTTTTGCATGTTATCATTTACAATTTTGTTAGGATATCCTCTATTTCTAAAAACATTTTTAATTTTTTCTGTGTGACAATAATAATCATGTTTATTAGAGCAGAGTCTGTTTGCTCTAATAGTTAGACTTTTCGGAATAGATTTTTTAACGTAACCAGGATGGCAGCTTGAGTAGTGTAAATATTGCATTGGATTTGTATCTTTGACATGGATTTTCGTTTTTAGGTGTCCCTGGTCTAAAAACACATCGACATCTAAAAACGTAACAAGATTTTTAGAAATATTGAAAGTGAATTTTAAAACTGAAAATGAATTTAATTGTTGAATAAAATGTGTTAAACTATCCATGCCATGTTGCCAAATAATAAAAATGTCGTCAATAAATCGGAACCAAACTAACGGTTTTAAATTTTGAGATGTTAAAAAATTTTGTTCAAGAAGTCCCAAAAATAAATTTGCATACGAAGGTGCCATTCTGGTTCCCATTGCGGTTCCTTTCATTTGTAAGTAATTTTTGTTTTTAAATCTAAAATTATTCATGGTAAGTATAAAGGTTACTAGGGCAGATAAAAAAGAAGTAGAAGGTTTTGAATTCCTAGGTCTTAAATTTAAAAAATGTTCTACAGTTCTTATTCCATCGTCATGAGGAATATTTGTGTACAATGATTCCACGTCAACTGTAGCCAAAATTAGTTCACCGTCCAGGGGCTGGGGTATTTCAGAAAGTCTGTCAATGAAGTGATTGGTGTCCTTTATGTGTGACTGTAAAGATTTGGCCAAAGGTTGCAGATGAGCGTCAACGAAGCTTGAAATTCTTTCTGTTGGTGAATCGTAGCTGGAAACAATGGGTCGACCAGACGGAGGGCGACTCGGTTTATGTATTTTAGGTAGCGTGTAGAAAACTGGAGTTCTAGGTGAGTTTGGTGTTAATAGATTGATTTCTTGGTCGGACAAATTTTGAGTTGGGCCTTTCATTTTCAAAAATTCAGAAATTTCAGTGTTAAATTGTTCAGTTGGATCTTTTGACAATAATTTGTATGTAGTAGTATCACTGAGTTGTCTTTCAGCCTCTAACGTATAGTCAGTGATATTTTGAATAACAATCGAGTTGTTTTTGTCTGCAGGTAAAATTACTATGTTTTTATTATGTTTTAATGAAGTGATTGCTTTTCTTTCATTATAACTCAGGTTTTGTTTTTTTGGAAGTGAATCACCAAATGTGGGATTTGCTATATTTGATATTATGGTGTTAATATACTGTTCCACAGGATGATCAGGCGGTAAGTTAGGAGGTTCCCACTCAGAATTTGTCTTGAACTTCATAATCGATTCATGTATAGGAGACTGAAGTGGAATTTGGTTTTGCGAGAAGTAAAATTTGACACGGACATCTCTTGCGAAAGCAAGAGCATCAGCTACTAAGTCAATATGATTGAATGTAGGAGTAGGTGAGAAGGTCAATCCTTTAGAAAGCACAGACATTTCAGCTTTATTAGGTATGTAGCTGGATAAATTTACAATCGATTTGCAGATATCTGAGATATCTTCAGCTTTTTTAAAACTTTCACTAACATTTGTTGCATTTTGTTGATCATTTCTTGCTATGACTGGTTTTACTGTATTACTGGTTGATGGATTGTTCATTATTAAAGGATCTTTTGAATTTGGATTAAACATATCCTTAAATATTGTTGGTAAAGAATGACCAAATTTTATATTCTCGAGGCACAATTTTGAAAGTTTTTTTAGTAGTGATTGGGCTTTTTCGGACATAATGTTGTTAGCTTCATTAATTATTTCATTAAATTGATTGTATATATCTGGAAATTTTATAAAAGCTTCGTGTTTAATTTTTTCACTGTTTTGTTTGTGTTCTTTAAACAATCCTTTATAAAGTTGTAGAACTAGATTTGTAAGCTCAAAACTAGTTCGTGTAGCAAATACTTTAATTTCGTTGTGCACACTTGGAGGAAGAGCAGAAATGGGAAATTTTGGACGTAGTCCATGCGGAGTAATACCAAAGTTCAAACATGCACTTAAAAATAAAATATGACAGTGTAATACGGCCATCTTTTTTAAGTGATATCGGTATTGTTTTACAAAATATGACTTGCTTGAGTTCATTATGTTTTGTTTATATAAAGGAAAGTTGAAAAAAGATAAGGAATAAGAGTAAAGTTTAAGAAGTAGGAAGTATAGTATATAAGAAGGTAATATTTACCAAATGGCTTTAACGTTGAATCCTTGATGAAAATCCCAAGTAGGTTACGTATCTTCAATAAGAATAGAAAAGAATAGAAGAAAAGAACATAAAAATTCTCTATATTTCGTCTTAAGACATTTTCAAGAGATATACAGTAGGTAAATAAGCAAATATATCAACAAAAAATAATAAACAAAAGAAAACATCATATGTTAATAAAACTAATTTTGAATTACGTACAAAGAGTAAATAATTTTGCTTATTACAAGGAATATAAAGTTATAAATTAAAATTGTAGTTAAATGTGTAATGTTATAAATTAAAATTGTAACGTGTAATTTATACATACTGCTATCCGTATCTCAAATTTAGACCATCCGGATGTTTAGTTTGTAGCACCCTCTGATGAGCTATTTCTAAATAATTTATTTTAAGTTTATGGGGGTTCTGAATTTTGTTAATACTTTTTAGAGAAAAGCATTCATCGAATTTTTTGTTATGCTCCATTGCATGGGCCGAAATAGGATTTGATTTAATTTCAAGATTTGTATCGCTGCGATTTTTGTTCATTCTAATGTGCAATGGAGTTATGGTCTGACCAATGTAGTCCTTCGGACAGTCTTTACATGACAATTGGTAAATAACATTGCTGTGAAAATTCACAAGTCATTTTACCAATTATCGGATAATTCCTTTTCGTTGTGCTGCTACAGAAATGTTTTGAACGTATTATTAAATTACATGTTTTGCAGCGAGGCTTAAAAACAGGGTTCACAGCCAAAAGGTTTGTTTAAATTTTGAGTTAGCTCATCAGAGGGTAGTTTTGGTCTTACTAATATGTTTTTCAAATTTTGAGGCTTTTTAAAAATTACTTTAGGTGGATTAGTGAATATATTTTTGGTTACAGGTGAAGCCTGTAGAATATTGTGTGCAGTTTTTATTATACCATTAATTTTGTATAGCCCTGGATGATAGGTGGTAATAAATTTTTCCTTTGGTTTTTATAATTCCTAGGAGTAGAGTTTTTTAATTTTTGCATGTTATCATTTACAATTTTGTTAGGATATCCTCTATTTCTAAAAACATTTTTTAATTTTTCTGTGTGACAATAATAATCATGTTTATTAGAGCAGAGTCTGTTTGCTCTAATAGTTAGACTTTTCGGAATAGATTTTTTAACGTAACCAGGATGGCAGCTTGAGTAGTGTAAATATTGCATTGGATTTGTATCTTTGACATGGATTTTCGTTTTTAGGTGTCCCTGGTCTAAAAACACATCGACATCTAAAAACGTAACAAGATTTTTAGAAATATTGAAAGTGAATTTTAAAACTGAAAATGAATTTAATTGTTGAATAAAATGTGTTAAACTATCCATGCCATGTTGCCAAATAATAAAAATGTCGTCAATAAATCGGAACCAAACTAACGGTTTTAAATTTTGAGATGTTAAAAAATTTTGTTCAAGAAGTCCCAAAAATAAATTTGCATACGAAGGTGCCATTCTGGTTCCCATTGCGGTTCCTTTCATTTGTAAGTAATTTTTGTTTTTAAATCTAAAATTATTCATGGTAAGTATAAAGGTTACTAGGGCAGATAAAAAAGAAGTAGAAGGTTTTGAATTCCTAGGTCTTAAATTTAAAAAATGTTCTACAGTTCTTATTCCATCGTCATGAGGAATATTTGTGTACAATGATTCCACGTCAACTGTAGCCAAAATTAGTTCACCGTCCAGGGGCTGGGGTATTTCAGAAAGTCTGTCAATGAAGTGATTGGTGTCCTTTATGTGTGACTGTAAAGATTTGGCCAAAGGTTGCAGATGAGCGTCAACGAAGCTTGAAATTCTTTCTGTTGGTGAATCGTAGCTGGAAACAATGGGTCGACCAGGCGGAGGGCGACTCGGTTTATGTATTTTAGGTAGCGTGTAGAAAACTGGAGTTCTAGGTGAGTTTGGTGTTAATAGATTGATTTCTTGGTCGGACAAATTTTGAGTTGGGCCTTTCATTTTCAAAAATTCAGAAATTTCAGTGTTAAATTGTTCAGTTGGATCTTTTGACAATAATTTGTATGTAGTAGTAGGTCACTCTGGAGACGGTGAAAACGACTTCAACGGTGTATATGAGGTGAGATACTTCCTGCAAATCTTATCCTATTGGAAAAAAAAAACCTATTAAATGTAAAATGATTATAATGTCACTAGACTCCTTGTGGGATGAATAGATACAATTGGTTTCTTGTCGACTTCCAGAGCCTATCTATTAAATTAAGATGTCTATCTCAGTAATTGGGGCTGCAATTAATACTGGAGGATTTGGGTTTTCTATGTTATCTGACGTTTTGAGATATAGAACACGATATCTCCTATAATGGTGTACCAAGCTTAACATAACTACAATCAATGTTACAATAAACAAATAATATTAAAGGGTTGAGACAGGCGTGTCAGGAATTAAAATACAGAATTATATGAGTCAATTCTATGAAGACTGTTTCTAGAATATTCATTAAATAATACATACTGAGTATTATAAACCCAACAAAAATACTGGTCATAATACGTCCATGTGTAATTGAAAACATTGACAACTAAACGTCTTTGTTCATTAGTCTATTAAAAACCAACCATTTAAAAATGTAGGCGGTATATTTCTCTAGTCATGTCTGATTTTACCGTTATATTTAGTCATCTTAATGTAACCTGTATATAATAAGTTAAATATAAGTCTCATTTTAATAACTGATAATTTTTTAGATCTAAGATTATAAGAAAATAGTAATTTTATCATTTTCGTCCTTTTTATCGTCGGAATCTTTTCTTGAAATTAAATATCTGAGATGAAGTTTAATGACTGAAAGGATCAATTTATTTGGGGTTATTTACTAGCTTCCTTTAAATACATAATGTTGGCAAAAGCAGCTTAAATACGTTTTGCCGACGGTGGAAGATTAAACTACTTCAAAGATAAACCATTAGATCGGCACTGAGATATTGAGGAAGTGTCCATTTAAAAATCAACTTAGAACTTGTATTCAAGTTGTTTTTCCTTCCCTGACGGGCAAATCAATTAAATTTAGACCTTCGGGTTCCATTATTGGAAACCATTACAACTTTTTTCCGGCCAAATGATTGCGAACTTTCTCCTCAAAGTCATAGTGGTTTAAAAAAATAAAGTTATATAGTGTAAACAATTGTCCTTAAAAATTAGTAGACAATACTATATTTCAGGCAAAAAAAGTAGTAAAAAACCGAAGGACAAACTATTCTAAGACTTTCTGTAATAATAAGAAAAAAAGTTTAAAAATTCAAATTACGAACATATTTTAACGTGATACTTTGGGTAAAAGTCCAGATGATAGGCTTACCAAGAATACTGCGACGGCCAGGAAATTAATATTATGAGTTTTCTAATGAAAGCTCAGAAATTTTATATTCAGAAAAACCTATACCATTCATTTTTAAATGGGATTGGGATTAGCCAACTAGAATACAAGGTATTTTTGTAGATATTTAAATGATTACATTTCCTATGCTATACTTTTTATATTAAGACGTATATTAATGTCACCGAGTTGCACTTTCCGAAATTTTATTATTTGAGATATCAAAAGAGAACATTTTCCCTGTAATTAATTGAAAATCGATTATGGAATTTATTTTACACATGTAAGTTAGCAAGTAGTTTTTCCTTGCCCCGTAGATGGCATTCCGTTGAAATTACACAATACATTTGAACAATGATTGTATGGTGAGATAATTGAAGGACCTAGGTATTGATTCCTGGAACGATTCAGCGTATGGGACAATAGTAATATGCGGGTAACTTTTAATTAATAAGGCGATTTTCAGAGCGTGGGTTTCCCAATACGCACTCCTACCATTCATAAAACAGAGAATATCGTAGAATAATACTTTTGGATTGTGTAATTATTTAATCAGTATCTGAATGAAAGTCGAACGAGGTATGTACGTAAATGTAACAGCACGATAATGTTAAGCCAGCGTTTACTTAATAAACTATTGTAATAATATTCGACTTTAGGCTTAATTTTTTTAAATAGCTTATTCGCAATGCGTAGCTATGGCAATTAAAGGAAAGTGTCTTTGATTTATAGTGCATAGATAATGTAATTAGCTTATAACCAAAGTGTTTAAAAGTACATTTCTGTATAAATTTAGATTCCAAAATGTTTATTAGTTACGTTTACAGTGCAAAGCTATTGTACAATTAGGCCACTGATAAAAATGTTCCACCCTGTCACTATAAAAACATAGCCTGGTTACTGCAATTTTGTGGAATTAATTCAGCTTTAAAAACGATCGATAAATGTTTTTTTACAAGCAGAAAGAGCAAAATCAGTTTTATTTGGTATTTATATTTTTGTGTTTATTAAGTCTAGAAATTTTACTTACGAAATTTAAACGATTATATTAGCTATACATAGAACAACATATCTAATAGGAAGAATTGGAGGATAACTACTTACATAAAACCCACATCTGCTTGTACACTTTAATCGTAATTTTTTTACCGAAGAATCTTTTTTATGCGAGGTTTTGACTTTTAAACAAAAGTGTTTCATTAAGGGATCAAAATAATAACCTAGAAAACAAAACACACAGTGGTGAAAACAGATTTTTACAGAACTCCAAAGTATGGCAAAAAAATACAGCAGTATAGATAAAAACTAGCTATGTTACAAAATGGAACATTGGTTAAAAGTGTGATAAAAATCCACTGTTATCCCTCTTACCTTCGTCTCTAAACTAACACAAACTGACTAGACACAAATCATAGTGTTCTTTACACAACACAGTTATAAAACCATCACACAGCAGATAGCCAGTAATCTGTCACTTGGCGCCCGGCCCAAACTGTGGATTGTCGCCAACAAGCAAAGGGATGAGGGGATATAACTTTTCATCGAAGCGATGAAAAAATAATTTGGTTAGTATTCTCATTACTTGTACACGAACGATTACAATATGACCCAATATAGTACGTAAATATTAAACACCACACTTTCTTATAAATATTAATCTTATAAATTCATCCCATATTTAAAAATATTATTTGGGACGATGATAATTTTCAAGTAACAATTTATCATCGCAGCTAGGGTAGGAAGGGCTGATTCGATACGAATGTAGAGTTTAGCTGTTGCAGTTGCAGACTTGACTCCTGAAATTTTGAGTCATGTTTGTCTGAAGTAATCCAAAAATAATCGACGACGAAGAACCCCTTCCGCATCGTTCCGACATCAGAGACACCCATACTTCAGACAAGCAGTGTAATCTAGGAGTAGAAGAATTCCCATTGTCCTATAGATGCAAAATCAAGCGACTATTTTTGTATCCCTTCCGACGAATATGGCTCCAGATTTCAGGTGTCAAGTCTGCAACAGCATAAGATTTCAGATGCTGTATGTAAGATAAAGGTGAAATGGAGCTAAACACAACATTCGTAACAATGTGTTATTTCACGTTTGTTTCAATTATTGTGAAAGGCGTTGTTCCAACACTTATTGCGAGCAATATTGATTCGTACATTTCAGAAAATTCTAGGATTTTACCACACAAAATTCTGAAAAAATAAAAACAAAACATTCTTAACAAGTAAAGCACTTGCAGGATAAAACAAGAGGATTTTGTACGTTTTAATAATGTGACTTCATTTTTTACCTCGGGAGTCTGAATAATTGAGCTAAAATGATTAAATAGTTGACTGGACACACTCCGGAGTATCATGAACGTCTTTTTACCTAAATACTATACTTCAATTACTTACCATTTATAACACATTAAAATAATTTAATAAGTGAATTCTATTTAGAAAATAAATAATAAGATTCAGTTTGTTTTAATAAAATAAATCAGTACAATTGAAATAAATAAATAATCTTGATAAACGAAACACAAAAAATTGTGAAGACACCTTACGTGGAGATTACTGAAGACTCTGTTGTTACAAAAAAGGTCATTTCCTCTTTTGCTTACTACTAACACGTTAATTTGTGTATCAGACATTCAAATTTATATATCTAAGATACAAGTACACATATATCTTTGCGAACAAATTTACAAGTGTTTGCTGTGTACACGATTTTCCAAAGTCATGTATAAAACTGGCTCGAGGTACAATGCTATTTTAAAAACTTTTAACTGTATTATAGGATTATGCATGGTGTTTCTTTGTATTATTAACACGTGCAGTGCATAAGATAGGAAATCTTGTGTTCGTGTGTTGATCAGTGAAAAATCATATTTAATTTTCCACAACACACCTTATTATATAGGAGGAAAGAGCCAATTTGCATTGATAGAGCACAAAATTCGGGGTCTATTGAAATAATTAGAGGATTTCACTTAAGGAACAAATCCATTTTCAGCCAAGATAGTTTTGGTGCAGGGCGAATATGAGTGAATATAAAGGATTTGAAATATCAAACAATAATATTTTTTATTATATTATATTTTTCGACCTAAAATCGGTCGTTAGGCAAATAAATAAAACAGTTATATAACTGATAGATAGCTAAATATAAATAAGACTGTAAATAGTAGGTCTGTACCTAGCTGATGCTTAAGTAAACTTTACAAGTTGTATGTGCCTGACAGTTGATTTTAATTTTGTCGAGTTAAGAAAGGTACGATCTGATAAAAGTGACCTTCTTATATTTATTTTACGCTTTTATTACTCCCTCATTTTGCTTCTTACCAAGACTAACGGTTTAAGGTGACAGGTTAAATTTTTCTTAGAAGAAATGTTTCTACTGATTTTGAGACATACCAGGTTTTATATTGATACAGAACAAAATGATTCTCAGATTCTGAACGAATAACTTTGGAATAGTTGAAACATTTAAAATCTCCTTTGGGAAAATGTAATAACATCACATAAGAATAGTTTTATGGATTTACAAATTGTATCCCATTCTTACTGAAAATTTTGGTAGAGGCAACTGAAATATTTAAATTTGGACTATCCATAAAATCTATAACATCAAGTAATTAAATATATTAATAATAAATCCATAAATATCACGAAGAAATATAAAAATGCAACTTAAATTAGACACTGCGTTCGATGAAGTCAACTTATATACCCCTTTTAAACAATTATTCTGTTCTTATTAAAATTATTCAAAGAGTTTATACACTATGAGGTCACTGCTCATAACATTTATTAACTCCCATAATAGGGAATTGAGGGGTTAATGAAATAATAGGTGTAAGTTAATCTGCCAAGTGGCTTAATGTTGATTGCATGATCGAGATAATTGCATTTTCTGTTTAAATATAAATTAAGTTCAATTTATTTGCATTTTAAAATGTATGCAATGCGTTTTTCAGACATGTATCACTTATCGAACTTCTTTAATCAGTATCGTTTAATGCCATTAAAATACCAGCTGTTGATTGACTTAATATAAAATTCAAATAATGTGACATAAGAAAGATTATATTTTTAATAATATCTGGCGAAGGTATCTCTAGCGTGTATGCATTGCGATAGTGAAATAAATATATTGCAAAGCATAATCAAGAAAAGTTATATACCAATATATATATATATATATATATATATATATATATATATATATATATATACAGAGTGAGTTTTATGTCCTGGCACACCTGGATATGATTTAAACGGCCCGAGATATATATGTGAAAACCTTGACCCTACCTGTTATAACATATTTTTTTTTAATTTTTCAAGTTGTTGAAAATTTTGCCCCCCTTTTCTAAAGGGGGGTAAAGTGGGGCGACTAAACATTTTCAAATACAAACCCCCATATAATCTGTTAAAATAAACGTAGAGACCTCTAGTTTGCAATAATTGGATTTATTTTTGTATTCCCTTTAAAATGAGGGGTCGCATGATAGGGGTTTGTATTTGACAATGTTTAGTTGCCCCCCTTTACCCCCCTTTAGAAAAAGGGGGCAAAATTTTCAACAACTTTAAAATTAAAAAAAATATGTTATAATAGGTAGGGTCAAGGTTTCACTAGATATCTCCGTCCGTTTAAATTATATCCAGGTGTGCCAGGACATAAAACTCACTCTGTATATATATATATATATAAATTTTAAATAATAATTAAAATATTTAATTTAGTATAGTGTGATGATAAACAAACTCCTCTAACACAAATACTTTAATAAAAGTTAAAATTTATAATTTTTCATCTTGTTAACAAGGAAATGGTGCTTTAGATTAAAACATACAATTAAAATTCATTGGAACACGTAACAATGTCTATAGCAATACAAAGTACCAAGTAGAGTTTTAGTTTGTTTATTCATAAGTTTTAAGTATAATGGTACTTATTTCTAATTTTAATATACGTAACATTTTTTCAATCTCTCGAGGGTCTAGAATAATGGAATATATAAAATGCTTGTCAGGGTAGATGAATTATCTTTTGAAATGTAAAAAATTACTTTTTGGAAATTTATAGTTTCAACCGGAGCAATTAGTGAACCTGATTTCCAGCTAAATCCAGATTTATTCTCTAGATTGACCGTGCACTAATTAATTCAAACGTCATATTAAAAGCAGGAGTACGGTATATTACGTGTCAAGTAACAGACCTCGCTGAGGTTTCATACAAATTCTATGTTTTGCTATGTCATTTGTTAAAATGTTATATGATTGTACTAAGTTTATTTAAAAATAAATATATCCTCAAATTTTCTCATTTCCCTCATGATTACCTATAAGAACTTCAAAAAAATGTTTGTTAACACCCTGTTAAATCTAATAAAATGACATGCAAATTCATTAAACCCAGAAAGACACAATTTGTAATAATTTACGAGTCTTTGCCAAAGCATGGTGCTTGTAAGGCGTCTGTGACAATTTTATGGAAATACATAAATAAATAAACACAGACAGTCAGAGAGACGTACAAAAATAAACGTTTCCCCATTCCTTAGCGATAGATTTCAATAATGCCAGCAAATAACAATACACACTACAAAATCGTATTAAACAGTGTTTATATTAATGGAAACACAATTGACCTTTTAAAGGCAATTAAAAGTTTATTCCTGTTAATCAAAAGAAAGACACGTACAAAGAAAATAAAATGTTACTAAACATCAAGGCGTAAAAGAAGATTTAAAAACAACTTTCAATCGTAATTGAAGCGAGCATAGAACTCAGGCACAAGTCATAAATATTCCATCGTAAATAAGTCAATCGATACACTGCGGGGTAAAATACTGAAAAAAGGTATTAGACTGCATTAAGGTATTAACGAAGAGAGGATTAAAGTTTTAAACTGAAATGACGTGGTATACTAACAAGGTTTACAGAGTTTAGTGAAGCAGAGTGAATAATTTATTGTTAAATATACTGACAACTCCTAAACCTTCCCAAAATTCATAAATTTTATTGGTATTGGGCTTTTATGCATTGGTTTTGGGATGAGATTAGAAATTGAAATTTTTAATATATATTTATGTATATTTACGACAACTTGTACTAAACCGATTAATGATATTGTATCTCAAAATAAATTGATTTTATAAAATGAAAATAACTAGACTAGAATTTCATAATTTTCTTGGGAAAAAACACAATATTTCTTGGTTTATGAAATAAAGCATTATTGGTAAATGCTTTAATATTTTTCTAGTAGTAAATAGTCTTCTGCTTTAATAGTAATAGCCTTCTTAATTTCAACTTACAATTAATTAATATAATCTAAATATAAAACAGATATGGTGGGAAGGGTTGATTCAATGTGTATGTTGAATTTAGCTCTAGTTCTGCTTTCCTCTTACGAGCAGCATCTCAAATGTTCGTCTGCAGGGATCCAAAAATAGTCGGCGACGAAAAACGAAGAAGCTCAAAAATAGCTCTTTTTTTGACATTAGATACTACTTTTCCATGACTCCAGATTTCAGGAGTCAAGTCTGCGACATCATTTCCTTATTAGCAAGATGAAGAATTATACATTTTAACTTTTATTAAATTATTTTTTGATAGAGGAGCTTTTTTATTATAACACTATACTAAATTAGATATTTTAAGTATTATTTTATTTAAAGTTTATATATATATATATATAAAACATTTTTTTATGTTTTTTGTTACATATTTTGTGTCCCTAAAATAAAATCGGATTGAGTATACTAGGTTTTGAAATTAGGATTCATAAATGTGTTTAATTTAATTAAATATACAGATTTTCATTAATTTGGAAAATGTTTCATTTGAAATAAAAAAAAAATCTTTATATATATATATATACATATCTAAAGTTTTTAAGTTTTTATATATAGACGGTTTATGTTATTAAAACCAAATTTTGGATTTGAGGAATGCGTTCATTTCAATGAAATGTATTTAAATATCTTTCAACTAAATCTATATATCTACGAACCAACCCCTATCAGCTGATTTGATCTCTCCTTCCTTCCAATCAATAACGCCTGATGCATGCACTGTTTGTTAGGAAAGTCTGGTCCATTCCCAGTTCTCAAGGTGCTTATCTACACATAATGTATAAATTCTAATAGCTGCAGAGTATATATTATTAATATATTTATAAAATTGTATTTGCCAAATAAGTGCATGTTTAAAGGCAGATATT
Organism: Homalodisca vitripennis; assembly: GCF_021130785.1. Lineage (NCBI taxonomy): Eukaryota > Metazoa > Arthropoda > Insecta > Hemiptera > Cicadellidae > Homalodisca > Homalodisca vitripennis. The sequence continues at coordinate 17,069,582 of NC_060211.1, forward strand.
TGGTTACAGTGAATAAACAAATAAAGCTTAATTTAAAGATCAATTCGACAAAAGAGAATTTACAGAATATAAATAATATAACGAGTACACATAACTATACAAATTAGCTATTAATCTGATCTGTTATAAGCAACAACTGGCGGATTATTAAACAGCAGCTTAATAATATTAATAACTCGATTAGTGTATTTGAAGAGATGGATGACACTTAGTAATACATTTCTTATTCGGTTATTAAATACTGTAGCGATGTAAATATGGTACCAAATTGAACATCTAAAATTAAACAATACTATAATATTCGTATAACAATGACATTACATCTTCCATTTTTCAGGTGTTAAAGTCATACAGATTTTTATGGCTGCCATTTGGAAACATAATACGTTATATTTTTTAAAAGCCTTTTTCAAGTCAGGTCTATATTTTGCAAGGTTTTAAGTTTATACTTTATTTAATTTTAAAATATAGTTTTCTCTTAAAAGAAGCAGACGGACACACGCCAAACAAAAAAATCTAGATGTTGCTTTATGTGACATTTTTGACTTATTTGATATAAAAAACATACGGTGAAGTTTTATAGTGTATTATGGATAACCTGTTGATTCAGAACAGACTACACTGTATATAAATGTAGGCCGCTTATGATTTGATGTTTAGCATATTGAACTTCTTCCAATCACAGCTTATTCTTGCCTCTCATATAACACGATAGCATCTTCAAAATTAATGCATAGTCAAATATAGCCGTGTTTTCATTGTATAAAACACGGTTTTATCGAAAAATTTTATTTTGGTTTAGTGCGTTTGAAAATGCAGACATTGCAAGCCCTAAAAATTGTTTTCCAACTTGACCATTGTTCTTTAGATGATGTATAAATTTAGTGTCGAATTAGAGAACCTTTCCTCCAAGTCCTTTGATTTAGTTTAAAACAATCGTTTATATTCTTATTCTCAATATTTTATCTTTCAGCAACAGAGAGTCTTCTTCAGACAAAGTGTACTTGAGAAACTTGATACTTTGCCATGAGACGACTCAGCACGAAGTTCTTGGCGCGGGGTAAGCCAAACAACAGTATTGTACCACGTTGTATATTTCCACTAATACAAGTTTCTCCCTTCTCTGGTTTGTACAACAAATTATTTTACATTTATTATTAATATGGCAGCTGTGCGTGGCATGCAAATTACTTAGATTGATAAAGATAAGGTGTGAGGAAATACTTTATGACCAAAACAATACGAGTGCAAGATGTCTTTACCACAACAATTTATTGAACTTAAAACCTTTCAAATCACTCAAAATTTCCACAATTTAAACTTGTAGCAGAGGGATGCATACTAATAAAAACTCATAGTGGAATTATAAGTACAGATGCACCCTCAGCTACCACAAATCATTGCCGCACCTGCGCCGCTGAGAACCACAGACCTGGATTAACACTAACCAGAACAGAATTTACCGCAGCCAAAATTAACCTGAGACCGTCTCTCTGTCGGCTCATACGTGTTAAAGCATATAAAAACTACAGTATCGTTTAATAACCCACAGAGAATCCGTCAACCGTTTGTAAATAGTGGCATAAAATGTGTTGCGTCAAATTATGTAAATGTTCTAGTTATCCAATTATCAATAATTCATCAAGTTCAACATAACTCTTTCTAAATTCAAGCTTTAAATTTTTCAGTCCCAGCATTCTTGTCAAGCAGTTTGAGAATTATTCACTTGATAAAGGTGTGCTTAAGAGATCATTTTGTGAATCCCGACCCGGCTTGTGAAATTTAAAAAGGTTCTAACCTCTCACAGTGTTTGTATGGAGTGTTCAAAGGGGTTTAGTGTTTCTGGCAGGCAGGTGTTATCACTTAAGTGAATTTACAGGTAATAGGAGTATTTAGAGACTTGCTAAACGATGTATATTTCCATATCGTCTCTAAAAATTACACGGAACAGTTTAACTGATTTACGTGACAATACCATTGACGTTAATCAGATAATGCTCGGAAATTGCATGTTAACATCGCTATTTTTATATTAAATTGCATTATATAGCTTCGCGATTTCTCTATTTAAATTTCTACATTTAGAACAGTGTTTTTATTTTAGTATATAACAAAAAGTTTACAAAATGCACCTTGAATTATTGTTTACTAGCTGATATAATTGTATAATATATTGTAGTCATAAGAAGCTCAAACAATAAAAGTAATTCGGTATGCAATATATTTTAAGATCATATACCACTATGTTTGTGTTAAGATGACCTATATATAAGCCTATAAGTTTTGCTCAACAATTTTTAAATCGTTTTAAAATCACAAAATGTTTTAAGTTGTTATTTTGAAAGTGATTTAAGGCCATGTAATATACAGGGTGGTTCAATGGTCCAGAGGTTTGCGTAAAGACGTAGTTAACATAATACTTTATACGATTTACTTACCAGTAGTATTGGATACGTTTTAATTTTATAGATTAAAAATCAGCTGTCTTAGTTATCACTAAACCACCACATGGTTTCGATAAAAAAACCATTCCTTCTTCAATGACGCTTAAAATGAGGTAAAGTATGACGTTTAAATCTTTCTAGTTATATAAAATTCAAGTTTTGTTTAGTATTAGATTGTAATGAGGTTCAATATATATCCTAGTGACATGAAATTTTAGAAAATACATTCCAGATCATCCTGTCTGTATATTTTGTTTTTAAATTCGTAGAAAATATTCGTTTTAATGCAAATTCGTTCTAACTCTTTATGTTTTGATCATCTAATTTGAATCACTATAATGTATTTTTAACAACTTTGTAAAAGTGTTTATGTCGGCTAGAGCGACAGGATTAATTAAAAGTATGTATTTATTTCACACGTTTGTTTATATTTGAAAATTTTTAGATTTGAACTCCGAAACTACGAGCTTTGGTAAACAATGTTCATAAGATACGATGAACATCTCTCTCTGTGATTTGGGTGGGAACATAATTCACGTTTTACAGTTCTAATCATTCTCCTATTATACGTTTAGGGCACATTAGGTGCTCACTCTGTATTATAATTTTCAACCGACAAAATTATTCATTTAATATTAGTATTCGTTTTAACTTAAAGAAAGAAAAAATACCTGCTTTATTGTTAAAGAAAGAATTTTGTTTTAATTCAGTAAAACATTTGAAAAGAAATCTCATTCTCATGCTATATCAGTTTTATATTGTTAGAAACATCAGATCCGAGCAAAAAGAATCTAAGGTGAACTATCGCTTACAAGTTTGAGGCTCAAATTACGATTCCCATAAAAGATTAAGGGAATCTTTCATTAGAATGCAAATCTTTGGTTCTTTTATATGAATAAACGCATCAACGGTGAATACTTTACTGCTTAAGTTCATTTGTTCTTTTTTTTCTCAGTAATTAATTATTCATAATCAAACGCTTTGAATTAAACCGTATAAATTTTAGTTGGTATACATTTTTATTAATATTTACATTTTTAATTAATCTGCGAGATAATCCTAAAAATGGGTGCGTTATTTTTATATCATATCACTACAATACATATTTTTCAATAATGATTTGATTAAATATTTAAACACATAAAATGTAGATAAAGCTGTAACAAAGAAAGTTGTAAGTTGACAATATTTTACCATTAGCTTAAAGCTCGTCAATACAGAGATTTACGAGTTTTTCAGAATAATACGTTTTTAATTAAAATTATTGAAATAAAGGATTAAATCAATACTATTCCTCATAAGATAAATTTAGGTTAATTTTAAGAATACTTTAAATGTCTTGTAATAAGAGATTTTATGTAATATAGGCAAAACTAAATAACACTTTACAAATTTAACAGTTTACTAATCGATATGGATGCGTGTATGTGTAAATACATTCACGTTATATATTTTTTTAATATAGGCTTGTTAGTTCTATTTGGTTAATTGTTTATTCCAAGATAGGTTTAGTTTTCAGCTATGTTTGTTTGTTGTTCATCATTTAAAACCAATTTTGAGCTCTCACTTAGTATATAAAAAATTATTTTTCAAAGCTGTTTAAAACAAGATACTATACCACACATACCATAAAAATTAGAATTAAAGCTATTACATTTTTATAAGGTAAAAAACTGATTATATTAGCTTATTTGATCACGTAGTTTATAAAAATGTAAAAAATTGGCTTATTCTTAACCCTAATTTAGTTACGTTATGACACACCTTTAAAAATTGTTGAAATTATTTGATAAATATTCTAAAACATGGCACTTTTGACAGAAAAAATGTACTGTGTTACGTTTGTTTAAATTTGTAAGTTTTTATATTCTGGATATTTAACTACTACTTTTTACGCTACTTACAATGCGACGAAACCATTTTAAAAGGATGTTTCTATTTTTATATGGATGAGTTCACATTATTGTTATATAGATTTAATTTAAATCTCCCTGTTTCCATATCCGGGAACCTAATAAGATAATTATTTCAATAAACATATTTTTTACATAAAAACACTAAGTATTATAGAGATTGACATAATATAAAACTATGAGCTTTTGCAATGTACCTTGGAGACTGTCCTTAGGAATGTTTATATTTTTAGCAGATTATTAGTATGTGTTTATAAAAAACCGTAAATGCAATATTATCATATTCGTATTGAAGCTTAATCATGTTTTCTCAGTAAATTTCAATTTCAATATCAAGTCATTAGGAAGTATTTGGCACTTCCGATTGATAGTCTTAGAGAATTTGTCATGAAGGTAATTGGTCATATTTAAAATAAAGAATTATCCTGTTCCTGGTACCAAAAAGCAAAGGCTTTCCTGAGATTGTTTGGGAAGGTTTGATATAAAAAGGGAACGGTTCATTAATTTCAAGAAAAGTGTATTTGAGTCCAAAATCTTTTATGTCCTAAAACGACATTTTCACAAAAGCTTGCTTTCAATTACCCCTTCAAAAGGTTTCCTTGGATTTACTTATCATAAGTTTGTATATTCTTACCTCATATTTATTCAAAGTTTTACGGTCAAAGACCCAAGTAGTTATTGATGTATGTATAAAACACATTGACTTTCTTACTCACATGTACAATTACATTCCTTTATTTTTCATTGATATTTATATACATTACGTTTACATTATATTTATAACATTATTGATTTAATTTTACTATTCAAATTATAATATTAAAATTAATATGTTAGCATTGTAAAATTAATACCCAGTTGTTTTGTATTTAGTTAATCTAGACCTCAAAAGGGAAGTTCAAACTAAACCGTTTCAAATATACCACCGCGTCACTTCAAATTCAAGAGTAAGTATTGGTTTTGTTTAAATAAAAATTAAGTTAATATTGACGATCAATAATTCTATATCTTGTAGTATATGATTGAATGATAAGGTATGTGTACTTATTTTACAAATTAAACAAAATATGCTTTGTTATTATTAAAACAATATTCATATGATGACGATTTGAAAAAAAAAACAGCATTATTTAACACGTTTACAGTTCATAATTTAGGAGAAACTAGCGCTTGTTTAATTGCCTCGGATTATTGAAATACTATATTTTAAGCCCTAAATATAGTTAAGCTTTGTAAATTATGCAACAGGGACTGTTACATGCAATATAATGTATTTGGTACACATATGCTATTTTACTTAAAACTGAGTCCAGTGCTCAAACGTTTCGTTATACCCGTTTATGTATTTGTAATTCAGAGAAAACTTGAGCCTTTTACAAGTACACTATTATTGTCACCAATACTTAATATTTTACAAAATGTTGACATTATTGTATACATTTATAATTGGTAATGCAACAATTACTTGGGAACAGTATCTAGATAATGGTTACCATTGAATTGATAATAAACTTACACATTATTGAATAAGTGCACCATATTATACATTTGTTCTTACCTTTTTCACTTTTATTAGGTGACTCGGTGATAACTGGGTGACAAACCAGTGCAGATTGAATGAACCTGTTTGAAAAATATCCAAAGTAATATCTATGAATATTTCATAGACCTCCTTTGAACTAATGCAGCAAGATGAACTTGGTCTTATTTTGGATTTTTTCAATATTTACATAGCATTAAACTTAGTTCCGACAAAGTTATTAAGATTCTAACTAAGTGTGTTTGAGAGTAAACTCCTAATCCTTTGTCTTGAAGTTTTAATAGGTACCCAATAATGAAAAGCATAGTTGGAATTTAATTGACTGGCTCGTTAGAGAGAGGAAAACAACTGGAAAACAAGTTTGAAGATGACTTTACAACGGACAGTTGATCAAGATCTCATTGCAAACCTAATGCTTTGATGTTTATCTTTGAAGAAGATTAATTTTCTACTGTCGGAAAAAACGTATTAGGTTACTTCTGTAGAGATTATTACTTAAATAAACCTGATAAGACAAAAATAAAATGTTATATTGATCCGTTCTGTTTTAGAAATGCGACCCAAATTTTTCTTATGATTGTAATATTCTAATAAGTTTGATTTAATTAAATCTCTCACCAACCCTTTTGAAATAGGCAATAAAATCTTGAATACATAACTGCAACGTCATTAAATTATCACTCTGCAAATTTGTCGAATCGTGGCGGAGACAAACTATTAAATTGTAAAATAAGATTTTTTATCTCGTGATAAAAATATAAAAAATATCATTTCCATGTACAGAGTTTTACATAAGATATACATGAGATAAATACATAAGATAAGATTGTTAATTATACTTTGTTGTTTTATTGCATTTGTTGTTGTAATGTATATTGTTTTGGTGTATTGTTACATGTAAATGCATCTTTTTTGAATCATTACTATTACATCGATAAATTATCTGATTAAAAATACTAATAGATTAGTGTTATTTAATAGCATTAATATTAGACAAAGAATTGATGACTGTTGTCATTAGTGTAAAATGATTAAGGGATCAATAAAAAATTTTTAAATCGGGAGTGTTGTAAAAAATATTTAGTTGTAAGGCGTTTAAATTGAGATACCACATTGATGGGTATTTCATTATCATCATTAAGTTATACCCATTTAAAATTTTCAATACATTTACATTTTAAGCGGTTGTCTTAAATGGTTTTCATTCATTTTGTCGTGGTTTGACGTTAAGTGTATGCGCCGGCCTATGAGCTGTGAAGCTCTCCATATAATTCGTGGTGACAGCCCGTCAAGTGAGTTTATCTTGCGGGGAATTCATGAAAAATTCCGACTCGTCCATTTTGAAAAATCTATATAACATTGTTAGAGAAAATAAGAAATATATGTTAGTTTTTGTTAATTCTAGTTGTTTGATTTTGATCAATATCGTCAATATCCGAATGGCCTCTGTCAAATGATTATTTAAATTCAGTTTATTTGAGTTATAAAATATTAGCAAATAATTGATAGCTAATTTAAAGGATTTGTAAAATTAACGTTGTTTCATAAGAAAAGAATAAACTATAAAGTAAAAATAAAATCCGTTGAACAGTTTGATAATGTTTAACCGATGTCATTATTTTATATGACGCTAATTATATAATAATCTGGCCAGCACCCACAACGATTTAACGAACAATGAAGTTACGAGCTTAACATCCGTAAAACTTTCAGCTTACTACTTGATTAGCCAACGCAAATGTCAAAACTAGATTATAAATTTAAGCAAATTCTGATGAAATGTGGGCCCAAATGACGTCATCACAATCGATGCCACACGGCTGGGCTCAATTCTAAATACCTTTATTTGTTCACTTAATATAGTCTTTTTTGAGCCATTAATTGTACCGAAGCCCGTCTTCCAGTAAAGCCCGTTACTCGAGTTAATTAAAATAAATTAATTTCTGTCTGCCTCACTTTTCGCTCAGTATTTCGAGAACGAACTGACCTTTTGGACAAAATTTACATGAAGCATCGTGTCTATGCAGGCAACAATGTATTTGGCGATTGTTGATGCTATTGCATGGAGTTTTTACTGAGCGCCAGCAATCTTTGTAGTGTTTATTTTATTGGTAACGATGCTGAGAAATATAAAATAACAAAATTTATAAATAAAATGATTATAATCTTATAAAAGTACAACATATGACCTCGCAACACACACATTAAAACTGTAAAAAATACATCTACACTTCAAATTAAAAAAAATTAGGCTTCTGTTTTAAGTAGAGTTCAATGATGGTGTACGAATGAGCCTCACCGAATCCTATCACTAAGTAGGCTGGCACAACTTATGTTCAAACTGCTAGAGAAATGTAATAAATTTATTTTATAATATAATGTATGTGTGCGTCTCTTCCCATTGGTTTTCTTTTTTTGGTGCCATCTTGCCCCTTACATGTTGCATATTTGAAAATTTTTTCAAAATGTACCTTTGTTTATATATCGCTTTTAAATAATAAAGTCAATAATATAATAAACAAATTAAAAAATAACGAATATTTGCATTAGCAGTTTGTGTCTTAATACTGATTTTACTAAAAGTTGAAAGAAATCTATACTCTAAAATGATATTAATAACTTCAAAATACTTACTCTCCGTAAAACGTCTTGCGAATTACTCAGAAGTAGACAAAAAATAATAATTAAACGAGCATTTCAATTTAAAAAAAGAAAAATGAAATGAATTGAACTGTGTAATCACGGCATCTTTTATTGGCGAGTTCCATTAAGTTGTAGATAAATTGGATTTGTCTCTCAAGGGATGTTCTTAGCAGTCTTGTTATTTCCTTCTTTCTAAAGAGTTTGCCATTTGATAACTAAATTTATTTTATTATAATTAAGTTGTAAGTTTAGAAACAGTTTGGATACCGTATCCTGGTAGCAAATATACATTAATATTTAATTAATATTAATATATTATGTCCTAAAATGGTGTTAATAATATAAGCAAAAATGAAATATTAGCTGAAGTTGACTATTAAAACATATGTAGAAATTAGAAAAGTATGCACAAATTCATGTCGTTTGAAGATCTATTTCAAAAGGTTTTATATACATAAAACCAAATTTTTAACATGTTTCGTGGCTCAGTTCATTCACTTTATCCATTCATAAGAATTTAATCCACAGTTAACTTGAGAGTATGTAACTATTAACATAAGTTTATAAGTGTTGGTTGTTATAAAACAAACTATTAAATCATTTCTTCAATATAAAGTTTTAATAATCTAATAGTATTATTCATTTAATACAATTTGTCAGGCATTACTGTAATTTAAATTTTCGTTTTTTGTATGAAAAACTAGGTAGTTCTTTCTCTTTAACTTTATTTCCAGTTATGAGTTCACAATTATGAATGGAGGAAAGGTTACATATACATCTGTTGGAATTGAATAGACGGAAAATCTATTAAAATTGACCTGCTCATTTTTCACCATCCGCAATATGCTTGCTTCGATATAATTGTAAATATAATTTATATTTATTAAATAATGTATATTTAGACAAAATAAAAGGTTAGTTATAGTATAATTACAAGTATTAGAATATCTCACTAAAACGCAGGACGGCAGATTTATAAACTATCAGCTATTATGGTGTTGACGTCTATCTCCATTTAAACTGATCATTTGACAAATGAATTTTTGCTTTTTACCGCGTTGAAAAATCCGTCTCTCCAACCTGACTGCTTCTAACCATACTCAGAACCCAAAATGTGTCACTGTTATTGTAGGATTATTGTAGAAGAATTAAAAAAAATTCAGTTTTAACTCATGTTAAAACAAAGGCCTTGTGAGTTAAAGTCGTATGCAGTCTTTTTCTAATACTCTGTGATATTATAAAGTTATTTGCTTAAAGGAAAGTCATAATTGGTTAGTATTGATTAAAAACTTTTAACACATTTGGTTCAAAGAAGGTACCAAATTTTCATGTATAGTTTTGCAACTCTACCAAAACAAGTAAATATAATTTGAAAATATATAAAATAAAAAGCTTCCTTTAAAATAATAATAGAATTCTCTTGATAAAGAAACATTTAAATTTTAATCATCATGTTACAAAAACACAAACATTATTCATTTTATTCAGTTATCTTTATTATTAGCTACCTCAATGTTACTGAAGCGTTGTTCCATAAAAAAATTATTGTACTTTTAACTTTGATCCACATAATACTGTAACTACATTTAAAAGTTTAGATTGTTGTTTTATAAAATATTACGTCTTTCTTCAAAACTAAAATATGATGATCAAACATCTATTATCGTTGAATAAATATTTTAATTTAATTTATTAATTATATATATATATATAATTTAAGATTTGTTATGATTCATGAAGAACTACACATTCTTATCTTTATAGTTTGATTGGCAGTTATTTATTCCTAATTCTAAATAGACAGGAAGTTTAGAATAGACAATATACGTAAATTAGGATTCTCATCTTGTACTATTTTATTTGATTCTACTTGCTTATAAAAATGACCTAAAGTTTTTGTCAACTAACTTAATATATTTTTGGTTAGTTTATACAACAACAAAAGACAGTTTACAGTATAATGACAAGAATAAGAGTATCCCATCAAAAAGCTAGAACGGCAAATTTATAAATGATTGGCTGTCATGGCATTGGCATCTATATTCATTTAAATGGATCATTTGACAAAAAAGTTATGTTTGCCACGTTAGCAAATCTGTCTCTTCAACCTGATGCTTGTTTCCACCTTAAAAAAACCCTAAATATTTTCAAAGAGTTGGTTATTGTGGAAGTATTTTGAGCCAAAGGGATTATGATCTGAAATTCAGTAATTATTACTTTACTCTGTATTCAGTGTCATTTTAATATTAGTGGATATTAAATATTAGATGTTCAACTAAAGTATAGAACAGAATCTAAAGTTTCTAAATTAATATTTGTTTTAATTACAAGGTAGGAGTTTGCCATATCACATGTCATGTAACAGGCTTTCCTTAGGTTGCATAAATCTTAAGTATATTGCTTATTTTGTTCTAAAATATTATTAAATAATTTAATAAAATATTTAAAAATAATAACCAGACAAACTTGCTTTTGATTTCCATACAATACGATTCAAGGTAATATACCAAAGATGAAGAATAAAAAAGTACATTAATTTTTAATTATTTTCCAACAAAACATTTCATTGTTTTCCGTCAATTGAGATAAAATTTTGTGCAAGCCACCGAACTTCAATTCTAAACTCTATTCATGAGTAAAGTTCAAGGCAGACTGTTTGGAACTTGATAAAACTTACTACTGCAGCACTTCTTGCAAAAGACTGAGTATTGATTTAATTTTAGAAAATCTGAAGCTATTGCTGCTATTCAAAAGTTTTCATATTTTTAAATATCTGCTTCTATAAACAAAATCGTTTATTCAAGTTAAGTACTAATACTATTCCCTGAGAACCTCAAAATGGTCTGTGTCTTGTCATAGTAAGTATGCTGTATTACAGTTATTTATTATTTAATTAAATAATTTTAGAGTAATTAGATTTGTACTAAAGTCCACTAAAGAATTATTTTATATTTGTAACTCTGCAAGAAAATTACAGTTTTTATGATATTCAAAGTTAAATGTTTTAAGAGCCACAATTTTTAAAATGTTAAAGACAATCATAATATTGTGCTGTAACTGTCCTTATTAACGCGAAAACATTTTACCCAAATTATGCAGGATTATTTTTTATTTTTTTAAGATATAAAAATAAATATACAGGTAGATAGTAAAATATGCACCAGACACCCAAGTTCATATGGTGACATGTGTTTGTCTTGACCTTGACAGTAATATGTTATTCCTTTGCCCAGACAGTTACGAAATACTGTATGTACGGTACATATAAAAATAACCAAATGGCCGCCAAATTGAAACCTTAAGAGATATGGAAATAAGTTCAAGAAAAAGTTACATAATATATGTATAACGTGTATTGCGTAGGGTCTATTTGGGAATTTATTTGAGATTACTTTTAAACGATTTCGAATAACCGCCATATTGAAAATTTTAATATTTTAAGACCCTAAATACAAAACATCAAAACTACAATAGATGTAGCATTGTACAATACAATACGAGTTTGTGAACGCGATAGTAGTAATGTTTAATAGATCCCGATTAAACTTGATACCGAAAAACTATTTCAAAGTAGCTTGTATTAAGATTTTTAAATCCAGTATAAACCAAAGCAAACTCTTAAGATTGAAAATTTGTGGAAAACTATAACTCATCTTTCTTATAATATAAACTAAAAATGTCTCATTAAAAAATATCAATAACAATTTTTTATTATTTATAGCATGCTTTTATATCACAGATTTTATCCTTATACTTTTTTTTCACGATATTTAAGGCATACTTTTAAGAAAAAAAACTGTTCAAGGTTTGGAAAATGAATGAATAAATCTAAGTTGTCATGAATTTGTCATGAATGCAAAATACATTAGTTATATTTAAGAATTTTCCAATTAATTACGCCAATTTTGTTTCGTACGTGTTTTAATTGTGTAATTTTTAGATAGCGGCCGTATAAAGTCCTAGGTAATATACAAAACGTTACGGAAATAATTGTAAACTCGTAGTGTACGTATGTTTTATACGTATAGAATAAACTTAATACCGAGGCAGTATTTTTAAATGGCATAGACGAGCTTAACAGTTTAAACTAATGATCAATGCACTTAAAAGACTGAAAGTTAAATAAGCTATAAAACATATCGTTAAATAAATTTAAATAACTTTTAATGTGTTACATTATTGTTTATATTTTAGGCTTTATAAATGACAGGCGTTCAAACATTGGAAAATAACTAAGTTCTTTTGGATCGTAGTGCAAGATCAATGAGTGCTTTGGAATTCTCAGGTCATTTTCAATATTATATACTTTAACTTTCTTTTTTATATCTCTTGAGGGTTTTCAAGCAGTGGCTGTAAAAATTTCTGGATCATTGCGGATCATCGAAACAAATCACGGATCATCGCAGATCATTGCGGAAGTAGTTGTGAACTCCGTAATCGCCATAGTTTTGAACCGATTCAAACTGAACTTGGTTTTGAGATAGTACTTATATATTACATATACATTTACCATATAGTCTAAACTGTAAAAGTTTTCAAAATTATCTTAATTTACACAAGTACAAAAAACACTGGTCATTGCAAGTGAATAGGCTAAAAATATAATTTAATGTTTATTGTAAGTAAAAAATCCGTAATATAAAAACAAATTTATAAGATTATATCGATTTGTCTAAGGCTTCTACATACTTGTAATTGATACGAGTATATTAACATGCCAAATTAGAGTGTCCTTGTAAAGTTAGTATTGTGTAAATTAACCGACTTGTTATTAATATTTAATTGTTAGTATTGAATCTTCTGTTTATATTTCAAGAAGATGGCCACATGTAAAATTTGCCTTTCTTTCTACTAGGCTGGGATAGATGTATTTGTTGGAGTTACTTATTGTTTCTTCATAACTTTTGTACTATTGGAAAATATTTAAATTTTATTCTTTGATAATTTAATACAAATTAATTTATAAAATAACCTCAATACATTATCTTGTATAAGTTTATTAAGTGAGCGTTAGCGAAGCTTATCGCTCGACTGGATGGAACAATTTAATTTCTATCCGTCTGTCTATCCATTCTCTCAATATCTTGAGAACAATAAAAACTACGGGTTAGAAATGATCCATGAACTTTTATTTATATACGAGGAACATAGAGTTAGATGATTGTACACGTCTTTATATTGGATTTTACTAACGGTTATTGAATGTTTTTACATTTTAACATTGTAGAAATGAGAAAATAGTAGAATATGGTAATTTGTAAACAAAGTGATAAATCAGTGTCAACAGTTAATTATTATAATGTTAAATCGGTTTTCGATTATAACCATTGCAAAATGGCTGGAATTTATCTTTTGTTCACGATTTGTATTGTAAAAATTTATAAAAATAACGACTTAAAGCAATATCTTCAGTATTTTATATACATTAGTTTCTTCCGTACCGAATGTAGACAAATTAAGTCATTGTACACAAACAATGACCACTAAAATAAAAATGTATAAAAAATATGTAATAAAAATGTATGTATTTCTAATGTATAAAATGTAAAATATTTGAAAAGTCTTTGTATTATTGTAATATACGTATCAACTAATCAGTGACGATGCTTGAGGAAATTGAGTATTTGCTTGACATACAACTGAAGAATATAATCTTGTAATTACGACCTTTGACTGGGGAGATAAATTAAGTTTGAGATAAATTGGATTGGTCTCTCGAGGGATTTTCTTAGCAGAATTCTTATTTCCTTCTTTCTAGGGTGTTTGCCATTTAGTAACTAAATCTACTCTATACTTTTAAGACCCGATACTTTTAATTTCACGACTGCTTCAAAACGTGGCATATGTCCCGCATACTATGTCATAGAATTTTATTTCATGGATAAAAAAACAGACAGCAGATTTATAAACAATATGCTATTATGACGTTGAATTCTATCTGCATTAAAATGTATCATTTCACAAATGAAATTGTTTTCTGCCACCTATAAAAAAATCCTCTTTGACCTACTGTACTTCTTATCTATTGCAAAACAAGCATGTTTCAATGACAGTTTTTTGAGTGGAATTTTAATGACTTCATAACAATAAAGTGTTTTGTGTTTAATATTATTAAAATAGTTTCTAGACATTTCCCAAATTTGTGTTTCCACTTTATATAAGGGTTCTCTTTCAGTTAATTTGGTCATGCTGTAATTACTAAAACTTTTAAGTAAATATACATTTTGTTAACTTTGCATTTTGTTCACTCATACTATAATAATCGTAGATTAGCCTTGAAATAAATCAATAACTACAAGCAGTATTTAGTATTTCACAAATAATATTAAAACCTTTCGTGCCTTAAACAGAGGAAACATAACAGTTATATTACTTAAAATAGGGTCAATTCCATACATTATTTACAAATAAAATCATGCTTGCTTTAATTGTTAATCTTTTGTGCCTCCAAAACAGTTAGTTGCATACTTAAAAACTGTAGATATTTGTCTGTAGAGCGGAGTGTCAAAGAAATATGTGCCAAGGATTGTACAGATGTTGGTGTTAATATGATTAATATATCTAAAGTAATCCGTTTAGGAGGACTTAACATTTTTACGCTAATATTTTCTTAAAATTATTGGAATAGTACAGCCTTAATTAGTAGTATATTTTAGTAATAATAAAAAAAAACAGTAAATACTAAGTTTATACATAAAGTATCTTTTTGAGCGCTCAATTACGTAGTCAGCAGCAATCTGAAGATGAAGATGCAGGAACATCCAGATCGTATGGTATGAGCGATTGCTCTAGGAGACATCTCTCACTAGTTCGCAATGCATAAGTTGTAAGTCAATTATCCAATACAGAACAATAAAATCAGTAATAATCCAGACAAACTGCAGCTATGAAGCATAGTTACAGGACTCTATCAGAACTGACGTAATGTTTTTATATAGTTCTGGTTCTCCAGTGGGAGATTTTTAGTGAGTGTTAGTCCCACACACTCGGATGAATCCCTAAGGACGAGGATATTCCCTAGGAGTCTGGTAGAGATTCCCCTTCCTTTGAAAACATTTTAAAATAGTCTAACGGTATACGTAAAGATGTGTTTTATAACATACCTTTGAATTATCTTGACATTGGTTTCGTGGTGTACTATACGAAAAAGTTACCAAGTTTTATATAATGGGCTTAATATACAAATTTGTTAGGTCGTTGATATTACACTATTTTGCATAAAATGAATAATTCGTGGCAAAAAGCGGTGATTTCAATTAACACAGTTTCAGTCTAATAACATGAACTGAAATGTTAGGAGAAAAAACACTGGTTGTCATTCACATGTGTAGTTTAGTTTCCATTTACGAGTTTTTGTGTGACTCAGTTTTTCTCCTGAACGTGTTTGTAATCAACATTAACTCTGGTGGAAGGATTAAATGTTTAATGAAATTGTAAGGTCGCTATCATTACAACTGTAAGTAATCTGCCATTTACATTAGAGTTTCATGTTATTTATGTAAGAAAATATTGTTTAAAACTGTACCAGTAAAGAAAATACATCGTTTCTTTACTACGTACTAAACATGTTACTGCAAGTCCGTAGTTTTTGAGATATCGGAAGCAATCAGAATGTATGTGTTATGGCTGCGATATTGGAAGTCTGGTATTCGTCCCTAAGGAGAACCTGACCGCAATACAGATTCTTTGTATCCCTGCACTTTTTGAAGAAGAAAATGATACTAAGAGTTATATCACTCTGAAGCAGTTTAAGTAAATAATTTAACCTTCAGATTACAAAAATTTATAATTAAAGTTAAGATACATTATATGAATGTAATAATCTCCTCGGGATAGTTGATTGATTTGATTTCACATATTATAGTTTAATAGTTCATTATGCTTAGTGGTATTTTTGTTCGTTTAGTACAAAAAACTGAGAAAAGCTCTTATTGTACTTGGTGCTTAAATGACCCTTTCGTTGCTTTCAGAGTGGCAAGGTATTCAGTGATCAAATCTATCTCAGACATGTCAACTTGGAATAATTGGAGCCAGCTCAGTTTCAGCGTCTTCAAGTCAATTTTGGATCTTGTTTATCCTTGCAAATACTTTAAACGATAACGTAGTTCATTCAATAATTCTTCATAATTAGCAGAACCTACCGATTCCTTTTACCCCAATTATATGTCACTCTTAGATCATGACAGGTGTTTAATAGTTGTTAATATTTATTTTTATCTTTTAGAATAAGATTCCATCCTATAATTTAAAATAGTTTCCAATTACAAGCAAGGCATGGATCGATGGACGGGTTCAGTACTTTTGAGTTATGATATCACCCGTTTCAGATTGGCGGAACTCAACGCATGGTGGTCCAGTCTGTCTGTCTATCTGTCTACTTCTTCTAAGCTTCTCTCGACGCCCGAGTCGTCAGTTTGAGCGTTGGAATCGTTCTGAGCATAACATGCTCCGGTAGCGGTAACGAACAAAGGCCCTTTGTTCCCTCGTTTGTGGTATGAGTCTTGTCATGCATCTTACGGCGTTATGAAGTAGCAGAATCGGTTCTCTTTTCTCTGTACCAAATTTCGTGGGTATTGAAACCTCTTTGTATATCTAGTTGGGTGAAAAAGTTCCCTCTTGACTCACGTCTTGTAATAAACGATATCTCAACTAAATCTCCGTTTCTTCTCCGTGCTATCTAGGAGAGAGGAGAGAGGAGAGAGGAGAGAGGAGAGAGAGAGAGAGGAGAGAGGAGAGAGGAGAGAGAGAGAGAGGAGAGAGGAGAGAGGAGAGAGGAGAGAGGAGAGAGGAGAGAGAGGAGAGAGGAGAGAGAGAGAGGAGAGAGAGAGAGAGAGAGAGAGAGAGAGAGAGAGAGAGAGAGAGAGAGAGAGAGAGAGAGAGAGAGAGAGAGAGAGAGAGAGAGAGAGAGAGAGAGAGAGAGAGAGCATGGATCATATAAGTTGGCATGAATCTTCTCATCTATATCCCGTAAACTACATCTTTTATATAACCATTACATACTCATAACTTACATATATTACTTTTATATACTTATATAAATATATATCTACAAGTTATATACTGACCAGTTAGAAGTTACACAACGGTTATTGCTCAAGAAGCTGGAAGTTGAACCCTCATAACATTTTGTTACAAAATTGTTTGTTTTTAATTGTTAGTTTTTTATGCCAATTTTTATATATATATCATTCAAGAACACTTATATAGTTATGTACTGATATTTATTACAGGGATATGATTAGCAATTACAACACTGTATATATTTATATATTTTATATAAGTAGGATTGAAATTCTATCCTCTTCACCAGGTAGGGGAGGTATATTAATACATACAAAAGTAACGAACAGAAAAGAAAATAAGAAGGGAAATAACAGGATTCAAACATACCTAAAAGCTGCTTGAGGTCCTGCCCAGGCGTTGTCAGTGCACAGGATGCAAGTTCCTGAGCACAAAACACAAGTACGAGGATAACAATCACACAACACACTAGCACAGGATACAGTGGGATACTAACAAGATTATTCTTGCAGTCAGTACAGTCTTTTATCCTGTCAGTAATAGTTTATATATAAAAAAAATGCTATAACCAGTCACATTATTTAATTATCATTACAAAGTTATAAATGTTAACGTTTGTAACTTTAAGTAAATTTAATATTTACTGCAAAGGGATAAAACCACCATTGATGTAAAAGATTTACAGCTTTGGAGATTTCATCATGAGAAAATTAGAGACGCCTACATTAAAGATTATCCTTCTACTAAGAATAAAACAAAACTCTTTTCTCGGAGTTTTTTATATTGTTTGAAGTAACCGAAAACGGTTGATTTATTACAAAGATGTTTTGGCCCATCCTTTTCCACGTCTTAAAACTCGCCTTTAAAAGGACGAGTATATTCTTTTAAAATTGTTACCTTTTATACTTATATAATGAATTATTTTTCATATAAATTCATAATTATACAAACATATTAAATTTACTCAGTATTAAACCTCATGTTATACAAATATTAAGTGCTGTTCTTACATAGTATGCTATAATATTATATTTCATTAATACTAATGCCAGCCTTAAGATTCAGAAAAAATATCAGGCATACCAATAAAAAAAACATATTAATCAATTTATAGGTTATATGTTGTTATCATATCCATTTTAATTTCGTGAAAAACCAAAGTTAAGAGTAAATTAAATCCGATGTTTTTTAATCAGTCTTTTATAATAAGTTTTGTTGTCTTAAGCAAATCAAGTGAACTTTATGTTGAATCGAGGGAAGTCTATTTTTAAACTCTATAAAAGTAAAGTTCAAGCCAAACTGTTTAAATCTTGGGAAAAGCTACTACCACAGTAAGTATCGATTCCACTAGCAAATATGAAGTTAATGTATAGTATTAGCGGATTTACTTCTTTCAAATATTTTACTTAGAAAATAAGGTTTTTATTATTTTATAAGTTTCTACTGTGGAATAATATAATCACATAAACTTGTGTTATAAAATTCACTTCCCAGCCCAAAACTATCAAAGCAGTTACATAATTTTTAATCACACTATCTTCTAAATGTGTCATAGACTGCAAACATTTTTCAGAGCCTAAATGAAAGAAATTATTGACTAAATAAAAGAAACAAAGACTGCTATTTCCTTGCATTTAGGAGGGTAAGATTCCAAGAACGGTTTCCTAGTTTCCATCCTAAATAATATTTTCTTGCTAATTTGTTTACTTATCGTGGTTACAGATATTATCTCTTTCTCAAATACGCAATGCTCAACACGAAAGGTACTGTGCAAAGAAATCACATAAAAACAATATAAGATTTTTATAATACAAGGAAAAAAACCTTTAACAGATTAGCAGTTCAATAATATATCGATGAACAATTCTATCCCTACGTTCCATGGTGTGTTTGCGACAATCCACAGTTTGGGCGGACGCCAAGTGACCGATTACTGGCTATCTGCTGTGTGATGGCTTTATAACTGTGTTGTGTACAACACGATTATTTGTGTCAGTTAGACGTCAAAAATGGGAATGTTAATGATGAAGTGGTGACATATTTTTAACCTTTAACACATAATTTGTCGCAGGTACATTTTATGTACAAGTATAGTAATGTACTTTGTAATGTACATTGTACGTTGCATATTTTGTGTAGGTTTTAATTGAACACACTTGTTTGCATTGTATAGTGCAGACTTGTATATTCGTTTGAGTAACCATTCTTTGTTCTATTAACATAGTTATACTAGGTTGTAAAGATTCCTATAATTTAGTTAGATTGATTGTGAAATAAATTTAGCAATTTAAAAAGTTTAATAAATCATGCACACGATGGAAAACAAAACAAATAATCGTCATGTTTAATACATGCATAAAACCAAATTAAAGAGTGTTGTGTATAGTATTTCTTACTAGAAAAATTAATATACGTCTTTCTATTCATTCAAGCCAACCATCTTCGGATAGATAGTGATAGATAGATCAGACCTAAAAACTCTTGGTGCCAGGATTAAGGACTGCATTCGTACCACCGGACAAGGACTTCTCTCAGGACTCGTCCGTCCTGAGGGAAGTGTCATAGCCTCGTTCTCCACGTATCTGTGTATCTGAGGATGAGGCACCTCCTTCTGAGTTGTTAGGCTTGGTCCAACAATCAGTACAATAATAGGATTATATTATACATTACATACTTCCTCTACAACATTAAATAGGAAGGTGGTCACTGCTTTGCTCATTTCTGAGGTAACTCCGATGTAGATGAAATAAACGACCACCAGGGGCAGTGCCTCAAGGGCTGTTTGAAACGAGATAGGTTGTCTACCTTTACCACGTGAGTAGATTAAATTAATAATACGTGATTAATGAGTGTTAAACGCATTACTATGCTTTTTAGTACGCTGTAGTTCCATTGCTAGTAATTAAATTCTTTCTTATGAATGTTACAAATTTTTTACAAAACGATCTAAAAGTTTTAGTTTTGCATGATTATAACCATATTGCGTTTTATATTTCATATATACTATTTAGGCACGAACTACTTTTTTATGTAGTACTATCTGTTACCCACGGCTTAGCTAGTAAATTAGTTTTAAAATAGGTACACCATGAGCATATTCTTTTTAAATGGCATTCCTAACAATCCTGAGGTGTGTAAAATTCACCGAAAGATATTCTATTCACTTGTTAGAGTTGAGGTATTAATTGAATTGGTCATTTGAGAAACCCTTTAAGTTCAAAAAAACCTACTTTTGGTAAATGTAAAAAATCACTCTCAGATTGGTAATTTTGCACCAAATAATAAAAAAACCACAATCTAATTATAGAATTCACTATTAGAATTGTGAATTTACAAATTTTACCTGTTATAAGTATTTAAGTTCATAGAAATATTAAAAATAATTTTTTGACTTATGGGCTTTTAAAAGAAAATGGAGCAAAAACAGATGACTTATAGGGTTTTTAAAGGAAAATAGAGACACTTGATTTTGATATGGAGGAAAATAAAGTCAGTTAAAACAGCTAAAAATGTTTATTATAATTTTACATTAGTAAATCTAACATATAATTATGTTTCATGTTAATATATAAAACAAAGTTCTGGAGTTTTAAGCAATATTTTCTCAATCTATCTCAACATCTCCTTTATTGACAGTTTTCCATGAGAATATTTTTGTCGTAAGAACATCTTTATTTGTTCATCGTCAGGTAAAATAAGGCTTTAATTTTCAAGGTCAATCCATTTTTTTCTTGTTTATTGGTACACAATCCTCTTGATAAGCTTTTTGTGTAGGCAGGTTCAACCTATTACGGTTTGTGTTTTTTATATCAAAAGTGTGTTCAGTTACACCATCAATGAAGTCTTTTGCTTTTACTATACCCAGGATTTTCATGTGAATGGGAAAACTGCATGAAATTTGAGATTTTAAAAGAAACCTTTTTTTCTTTGGGCACATCTTTGCCTCGTGTTTCCTGAGAAATTACATTCTTTTTAAAAAAATGCAGGCCACCAATCCTTGAAATTTAAAATGTCTTCTGACTCAGGTAGGACCACATAGAAACTCATTTTTTTAATGAGGCACTTAGGAACATTTCAGCATATTCCTTAACAGTGTACACTCTGTCGCACCTTCTCACTTTTCTTTTAATAACTGAAAAGTCCCTATCGCAGGGCAGAAAAGAATGCCCTCTAATAGGAAAATACTGCTCTACTGTCTTAAACTTTCCTGTGGAGGCCAAGGCATTTGCCAATCTGAGAACTGAGTGGTTTTTATTTTGGCCTCCACATCCGTCAGAAAAAATATGTAAGTGTTCAATCCCTTCTATTAAATGATTTTGAATGTAGCTCAACAGAAATGAACAGACTTCATTTGGGCCCTTTACCACCAATTCCCTCATGATACATAAAAAATACTACACTGTTGTCTTTAAGATTATGGACACAGAAAACACTAACAGTGAGTTGTCTGAGATAAAATGTTTCTTGGACTGGGATAGTTGGTAGCTGTAAATTTTGGCATATAATCAATACATATGCCACCAATATTTTCATTAGTAGCAGCCTGTTCCTGAACTTCGTTGATTTTATAGTAAAACTTTTTAGCCCTGCGCTTATGGACTATTTTTTCAGCTACATGGACTCTTTTAGCTATATCATTCAAGAATTTACTTTTAATTTTTATCTCAAGAGCCTCACAAGTACAGCAAGTGTCGACCTGTGGACGACCAAAATGCAGAGTAAAATTTTCTTTAAATATTTTAAGATAAAAATTTGTACCCAATATCAATATCTGGATTCGCCTGTTTAAACAGTTTATACATCTCAAGAACATTAAGTTTTTCATTCAAGTAGCTATAATCAGTTGTACCATAGTGTGTTATTTTCACAGGAAAGGAAAGCGATATGTTCTTTAACTCTATTGACAAAAATTAGTTGGTTTTGCATTGCCCGGGACACTTTTGCCTCTCATATCCTGAGGATTTTTACCCTCTGTTAGTAGTTTTGTCAATCTCCTGATGCGGTCACTACTTATTCCATGTATATTAGAGAATGCAAGTTTGCATACCTGCTGCTTCCAGATGGTGTTGATACTTCGTAAATGAATGTATTTCCTCTATCTGGACTTACGTGATATTTTCACTTGATTTCCTCCGCCGTTTCTGTTTAACTTCAGTTGCTGCAATCAAAGATTGTAGATAGTTGTCTTGCTCATTTTAGACCCCAAACTTCTAAAGGTCTCAAATATCCGTTTCCGTTCTTCATCTGCCACTTTTGTGAAGCACTTCCGCCGACACCTGAAAAAAACAACAAATTATTTCTGGGAATATATCTATTTATTTAAAGTTTTTAAAGAGTTTCTTCAATGTTATAGATTATATTGCATCAATTAGGCCATGTTGCAATTGTTTGTGTGAGTGTGTTTAAAATATTTTTCTTCACTTTAACACATCAAATTTATTGGTTTCATATAAGGATAGAAACTTAGTCTATACCAAAGTGTATTGTGAAAAGGAATTTTTTAAAGAAAGTTTTAGTTTATTAGTGTTACTCCAACAGTAATAGGTATGCGTATGGTGCGTTCATGTATGTGTGTGTGTGTGTGTGTGTGTGTGTGTGTGTGTGTGTGTGTATATTATATATTAAATTGTGTTTACAGGATAAGAGCTAAAAAAGTAGGCTATCACAAACACAATGATAGAAATTATTGCTATAGCACTATGACAGCTAAGGTAGAAAAAACTGACGTAGTCCATAATAGGACAGTAGTAAATAATAAATGTTTTTACTTCTATCTTTTATAATCTACTATTATATGACATTTAAGAGATATGCACATAAAATATGTACAAATATGTAAGCTTAGTACTTGAACGAACATAATAAAAAGTGGAAAAATACTTACTTGCAATCTTCTCCTGGAGTTATTTCTGGTACTTCTTTTCCAGTCCAACTTATGTATGAGCTTCCTGAAACTCTGGCTTTTTTAATTATTTCGGCCTTGTACTCGGATTTATTGAGAACACCCTTTTTCCTTTTACGTTTTCTGAATCTCTAAATTAAACATCTAGCTCATTCATTCTGATAATGATTTTAAAATGTTTCAATTTCGATATTAGACGAACAAAGAAAATAGGCTACTCTTTAATATCCCACCATAACCTCAAACCTGGGCTGGAATTGTTAGTGCAATGTAAACAGCTGATCACTGATCAAGGTGTCAGCTGTTGCTGCTGTTCACTTGAGAAACACTATAAGTCACTGACTTATGGTGTTTCTCAAGTGAACTAAAACTTTGTGGCATTATAAAGTTGGTAAAAAAAAGTCTGACTTATGTTGTTTCTCAGAGGAACTGTGTATTTATATCTGTTGATTGCAAAAATATAAAAAACTAAATTTAGCTAAAAAATTGACTTATGGGGTTTCTCAAATGACCAATTCAATTTATAAAGCGTTTTTGTAGGAAGAAATCAAAGAGCGAAACCGTTTTTAAATGTACCTGTAAAACTACTCGAATTTTTCTTCATTATTCTAAAATTCTTTATTGAATACCCTCAACAGTTTCAATACTAATTGAAATATTTTAGCGATTTTCTATAGTCTTAGACCTTATCTTTTCAGTTAACGCATTTATGATATGATATAAGAAATAAGCATATCTTAGTTTTATATAATTATAGTTTTCTTCGTTTGGACGTTCAGATGTTCAGCGAAAATTCGTATGGTTCTGATTTTATGTATTGCGCGTGTATGAGCACTTCTGGTTCCGAAAACATTATGTTTCCGACGCCATGGTGTAGTTTGCCGTGTTGCCTAGATCAAGAATATGTATATACATAGTTACATGAAGGCCACTTCAGTCATAAAGCGTCTATTTTCTACTATTATAATTTTCTTGGGGTCTAAGATATATCTGGTACTATATATTTTAAGATTGCTTGATACCCCGATCAATAAAAATATATAAAATGTGCAGTTCTAAAAGCCATTATTCTGTCAAAAAACCAATTTTTTGTAATAATTATATTACATTGGTTGCATGATGATAAAGTTATATTTCGATGATTTTTAAAGTGTTCAGACTATTACATGAAGAATTTACGTAGGCTAATCTAAGCATTTCAAAATTGTCTTATCTATAAACTATGTTACATTGAGTTCGACGAATATTTCGCAGTCATCTCTGTTAGTTTTATAACCTATATCATAAACTTGAAAATATTTTTGCTGGAGAAATGTTTAATGATAAGAAGCAAAAGTTAGAATTTGATCGAATCAAAGTTGAAAATAACTGAAAATTAAGGTGGAAGGTAACTTTAGAACGGGCAGTTTACACAGAACTCATTTTAAATCTAAAGGATTCAGGTTTATCTTTGAAGTAGAGTAATTTTATACCTTTATTAAAACGAACTGGGTTTCCGTAAGCAAACATATGATTTATTTAAATGAAAAATAAAAGATCTTTAATTACTTCCACTACCCACTCAACTATACTGTTCCTTTCATCCCAAATATTTTCTTGCAGTTATATGGTTAAGATATTTAAGTTGAGATAGACGTGTTGGCGTTGTTAGGTGGGTGAGATTAATAAAACTCTCTCTTTTATTCAATAAACAGAATTTAGTCCCTTCTTCCAACTAAGTTATCAAGTTTTAGTAGGTTTTTGATCCAATCATAAGGCTTGAGCAATTCATTGTCAACTCTCCTACCATATTTTAATCAGTAAAAATTCAGCTTACAGTCTAAAATATTTGTGTACATATCTCTTTTGCCGATATTACTTTATTTTTAAATGTATAAAGATATATGTAGCAAACGCTACAGAAGCTAAATCTCTGCAAATCAAAGAGACCTGTCGAATTTATGAACTCGAATGAGCTCAACAAGACGTTCAAAAAATAGACGTTAAAAATAATTATAATTTGATACAGAAATTCCATGTTGGATCAGCATTTTGGTTTGGTGATGTAATATCTTCATAACGTGATTATATCGATATAGTTATTTTTTAACGTGATATTTATAAAAAAAAAGAATATTCAAACTCCCAATAGTTACAAAAAGTATTTTTAAACAATCTTTCCAATATATAGGTACTAAGTACTTCAATCAATTACCATATGTGGTAAAAATTTGTATAAACTTAAAAATGTTTTCTGAAAAATTAAAAGAGTGGTTATTTTTAAAACAAGATGTAGACTTTATGAATGTTTGCTTAGTATAAATTCTGTACATATGTTGACATTAATTTTAATTTTTTTTTCTCGTCTGTTTGTTGTTTTATTTTTCTTCTAAAAATTTAAATTTATATTATGTGAGAAATGTTAAGTTGAACTGCAGTACCACCTGATATAGGACTATAATCTGTATGTATATAATGTTTTCAAGTAAACCAAGCGCCGCGCAGAGAGTGTCTTTGGATGTATGGAGACTGGACTCATTTATAATATTTTTTACAATTTATTTATATTAGTTTAAGGATGTTGTAAATTTGTTTATATTTAATAATTCACACTGGCCACACATACTTGTAAATGGGGTCAGTTATTTCCAAAGACATTTTATGTTATATTCATGTAAATTAACGAATGGAAAATAAATAATAATTATTATTATTTATCATGAAAATGATTTATTGTGTCAATGTGAAGGTCCTGGGATAGTAATTGTATTTTTGATTTTGAATATCTAGTTCCAAGAATGTGCAAACTGCTACATACCACGAGACATTAGGGGTTGTTGTATGCAAAGTTTCCAATTCGGATATTTCTGGTTTTTATGATCACCAATGGCCACCAAAACCTCACTTTATTACACAGTTCCCTAGTTCTAAGTGTTTATCTCTACGTCTTTTAATTCCGGATAAATCGTAATGTTTGTGCTTTCTACCTTTATATTTTCAAAAAGGGTATGGCAGTTTCTTTAAAAAACGATAATTTTTAAAACAGTTTCAGTATTAGTAATAAAAGACTTTATTTAGTGTTACTAATAATTGTTCTTTAACTCTCGTACCAAATTTAACATCAAAAGGCATCTGTGTTATTTGATTGGGTATTATTAACACCAGTACATATTGGAAGCTTTCACCTACAATGTATTCCAATATAAGTTTATGGCATAGCTGTAGCAAAAGATACATGTGAGTGGGTGGCCAACAATATTATTATTCCTTATTCCTTATAAACTTTATCAAACGATACGCGTTTATACTGGTACAATTTTGCTCTTGTTTTAATCAAGAAGTTATCTGAATATTTTAAAATAAAAATAAGCATCACCTAGATGCTCAAGGTGGATTTTTCATCGATACAGAATCCACCCACTAAGATATGACCAGAGGGATGAATTTAATACCTCGGTGCTGAAATGGTTTGAGCTCGAATTTTCTTCTTATTTCAAGCAATAAATAGATCCCAGGAAGTAAAATAAACGTTCAAAAATAAATGTTTGAATATTTATGTATAAATATATTAGTTGCATAGCTCAAGATATAAAATATTACTAAGATTTGGAGCCTTTAAAAATGTTTAATATAACTTTTAGTTTCAATGTCATAAGAACTACACCAGCAAACAAACTTTTTTTATCGGAAGAATGTTGTTCACACAATTTATATGTTTAATGCTGTAAAAAATAACCTCGGTCCCTCTTTGAGCTGGAAAACTCTGGTGCCCAATTAAAATTCAATTCGAAATATGAATGTAATTATCGTAATTTAATTACGGAAATAAGAAGTTCTTTTCAATATTTACAAGCAGAGGTATTTACCACGGAACGGAAAAAATTCTCATCAGTTGCCTTTATAAATCCATTCAGTTTTAATAGAAGCACTTAGCGAAGAGACAAAGGTGGACATTACAACTGAGAGAGGTGTCATCTAGGAACTCAAAGATATAGTAGAGGAGAAAAAGTGTTTGGAAAATTGTATCTAAACTATAGAATTCTAACAGTATCAATCAGATAACATGACATAACTCTCGATCATTGGATTTTCATTACGTCTATATGTTCAAATTTGTAGTAAAAACCTTTACGTGAAAATTCCAAATATAATGACAAACGTAAATCATTGTCATACCACTACTTTACCCATATATGAAAAGCATACTTGTAGATCACACTTTTGTATTTGCAAAGCACTCAAAACTTTACAGAACATCTAACGTTTTACAGATGGAATAATAAATAAAGGGGACTTCAAAGAACGTAAGTTAGTATTGCATTGAGAATTAAAACTTGTGTGTTTCCATTCTAATATTACACAGTTTGGAGTGATCCGTTTATTATTATGTGACTGTGGGGAAATATATAAACTTTCATTTTATTCCTTTATTAAACTTAATATTATTATTAAAATGTATTTAATAAATTTACATTTACGAAATAAATTTAATTTTAAATCTAAATTTATCAATATTTAATCAGTAACGTGATATCAGCTGTTTGCGAGGATTGACCAAAAGTCAAATAAAATCAGTTGTATTGCAGCGACAATTGCACATTGTATAGCAAACGTCATTAATTTTTATGAATATATGTATGAAAACTACTTAAACTGTGTTCTTTGACTATTTCTTAAGGCCGTTACGTTAGGTCCAATAAAGATCGTCACATAGTACAATAATAGTAATAAACTGAGAAAACGCGGATAACCCAACCTAGAGTTACAACCCCTAAAGGATCCTGGCTCCTTTATAAATGTCGAGGCAAACAATGGTCAGTGCAGTAACAGACAAAGTCAATTTTAACTAATCCTCAAGAATTTACTCTATGTAAAAATTTAAGTGCATTTCTTCTAGGTAGTCTTTAAGGTTACACTATGCAATACAGTTTACTGTTTATTTCTCTTGCCAATACTCTAGATACTGTTAGTGATAAAAAAAGTATTTGCTTAAGCGGTAGGAATTAGAAATTAACAAACTTAACATGAATGGTAGCATGGTTCACCCTATAATTTTAAAAAGGTATATGTTATGTTAAGTGTATTAAGTGAAAATAAATAATCAAATAGCATTTGCCATTCAATGCTATAAAATAATACACAACTTAACCCATGGTTAAGATAAAGTATTAAAGGAACAACGCATAGATCATTTGAAGTGCAAGAATAGTGATAATCACTAACTTTATTGTACATTTAAATTATGCATAACATGGATAGTCACGTAATAGTAGTAACGGTACTAGAATTACTGATTATACATAAATACATTTAACTAAAATTTTCAGAGTAAACACAGTAAACCTAAATTTACAACGGATAAACGTTTTAAAGTCTTTAGGCAACAGAGTGTAGAGCAATACCAATTCACGCTTCCGAAAAATCTGTTAAAAGGATCATCATGTTCAAATCACGTTTTGCTTACATTGATGGTCTGAACTCAGCACATGACGTGGTATGAATTCATTATAATGCATTGTATAGATAATTTTTCAAACGTAAATGGGGATAAAAATAAATAAAATAAATAAATAAACATTTTACATAGGTTAGACCACTTAGGTACTAATACTTAAAAAAAGTAACTATAAAAGCTAAACAAGCTTTAACAGTAAAAACAAAATTCCAGCCAGTAAAATTAGAACCCACACCATGAAGAAATAAAAAGAACCTGAAGAATAATTGAGGTGAAGAATAAAAAAACCTGCCCCGCCGTCTCCCAACGATTGCCATTTGGTTTATTGTTTCAGATGTACAGGATGCTAAGTGACGTGCTGATATTCATTCCCTCTCGGCCTGTCACATTCTCTGGCGTGTACTGCGGGTTTTGTGTATTGTTGCGGTTGTATTATACTTATTGTTTGTGCCTTTTCTTAACTGATTCATTTTTAATGTGTATGCTTGATTAATTTGATTGATTTTGAATTGTTTTGTTGTCAAATGTTTAAGCTTGGGTGAGTTCATCACTTGATACGTGTAAATGAAGTGATATGTGTTTCGACACTTTAAGAAGAGAGTGGATTCCAATCCTTGAAACGTAGTAATATTATCTTGTTACATAACCAAGGAAAATCCCTTTATTCTTTGAAATAATCCATCTTTATATATGAAATATAATGGATGCATATATATTTATTTAACGTGTTTAAAATTACAAGACTTTTTAATGAATTTGTTATGTATGCCGATTTTTACTCTAAACGGTTTGATTATATAATACTATTATTATTCTAATTACACAAAATTCAATTCCAACCAAACAATGACCGAGCTATTAAATAATTATTGTTGCGACGCACCTAACCGTACCTAAATTACATTACCCATTGAAAGAGCACCGATGTCGTTTAATATTTATTTTTTTGTGTACATGTGTTGGATCCCTGCCATATGCATCCCTTTTCCTAAAAATTCTTTTATGAAAACATCAAAAATTACTTACTTATGTTTAATTTCACATACGTTAGTTTACATTCTAATTTACAAACGTTTTTCTTTAAAAGCATTGAACTATATATATATATATATATACAACTATATACACATTATTAACTTGTATAAATATATACAAGTTAATAATGAAAGAACGTCAGAGAACCACTTTAAAATTTTAAACGTTTACTATCCTCACAATGTTAATGGTTTTCAGTTTTGCTCACTTGTCGCTAAAAACTAAAAAGTAAAAGACACAATTAAAGTCAAAGTGCTCTTAAATTCAATAAAAATGAATAAAACAGATTGAACCTCTCTTGTGGCTGCGAGTTTGTTGAATCACGTTGTAGACAAATTGATTTAATCTCTCTAAGTACATATTAAGCATATTTGTTGTGCTCTTTATTGGAAAGTGACTGTCGTTTTATTGCTTGTAAAATCTCATTACCGACAAGGAGACCATTAAATCTTGTCATATTCTATCAAATTAATTTCTGAAATATTTTTGTTGAGGGATTGGATTGATACTGTATATTCGTAGGTTTAAATGTACAAAAATATTTTATGATATATGTCTCATGTAGGAAACACAATAATATTTATCTATAACACAAAAAAACTTTGAGAAATTTTAAAAAAATAAACGAACTTGAAAAATACTTTTTATTTGGTCCAACTTCTTTGGTTAAAATAAAAAAATAAATTGCTAACATTTTCCTGTACTTCAGATGTCACTTTAAAGGTAAATTGAGAAGGTGTATTATGATTTAACTAAGAAAAGAATCCCTATCCTAACAGTCCACACGAATCATAAATTTGTTTATTTCATTCTTTGAGGACTGTTATATCATAGCTGAATAATTAAAATTATATCTTTCACTTGAAATTATCCAAGCAAACTTCCTTATTAAAGGAGCCATGACTGTATTTGGGTTTTTATCAGATTTCGGTATTGTAAAGTTCTTTATATAAAAACTTTATATAAAAAAGTTAGGCAGTATTTTTTTTGAAATATTATATATTTGTAAGAAAATGAGATTAACTAAAAAGATACCTATTAATTTCATGTAAAGGTACCTGTAACCAGAACACATGAACTTGTAACTGCTTGTTAAAAATAAATTATATTTATTTTTCAAATGTCTTGTTTGAAGTATAACTGTTTTGTTCAATAAGCTACTCAAGGATTCTACTAGTCTTCATTTCCAAGAAATAGTGAAGCAGTCGAGAAATAATTGCATTGTAAAAGTTCTCAACCTGGATTTACTTCGAATTAATATACGGATTACTCTTAAGAAAGACATTGAATGTCTGTCGCCAATATAAGAGTCTGTATGATATTTGTTAGCGCTAAATTAACAGTTATATTAGCGGCTAATGGTTGGTTTTAGATTCGTAAATCAAATGAAATTTTAATCTAAGAATAATTATTTTTTAATATTTTTTAACCTATTTTACACCCTCCCTTCACCTTTAACATACTAGCGCCGCTGACGATAAATTTCTTTGTAAATGAAAATTATGTTCATTAAAAAAAAACCCGAAGCTGAGTGATAACAACGCGGAACATGTTCTCGGCCTCTGGACTGTATAACATAACTGGAAGACCTGAAAGTTGTAACAAACGTAACGACATGCATCAATAAAAGTTAATTATTTTTTTGACGTTTGTTCTTGAAAACTGTATAGTTGTAAAGGAAACAGGGATTTTTCATAAAATTTTCATCGTTCAATGATAACAAAAAGTCAGTAAAATTATAGTTTTGGATTTGCAATTCGATCTCTTCACCAGGCGAATAACCAACCTAACACATACCTAAAACTTTGGTTAAAATAAACAAATCCTACCAGAGCGTTGTGACACGCGTACGTCAGGAATCACAACCATGAAATTTTGAGTGAATTCCATTAACTATCAAACATACATTTAACAACAGCAAACAATTATTGAAACTTTATAAAATACAGGTCACATTATGTGTACACTCGCCGACCAATAATCTGACACTGAGGTTTAAGTAATGTTTTAAATTTTTTTAATCTTTTTGGTTAAAAACCCATCGGATCCCTTAATTACACTTGGTGGTGTACATGAAAATATACATCTTTTAATTCACCCTGAATAGTAATGGGCTACTTTTTAATATAACTGAGATGTGAAAAAAATCATCGATTCCCTCGTTCCTAACACCTGGTTTTCCCTCTCCCGAAACATTACTCTCTCTATGAAAACATCTCTTACCTGTTTAAAAATTAAAAATTTAAAAATCTGGTTCAGCTGAAAGGAACACTGATTATTTACTTTGTAAAATTATGTAAACAAAATAAAAAGTAAATTTTTGTAAATTGAACTTTTAATGACAAAAAAGTATTTTTGATTACAAACATAAATATATCATAACGAATTTAAATTCAGTGTAATGCTTTTGTTTGACTGTCCTACATTCAAACAACTGATTTCATGACATATGTGACGTATAAAAAACTACGTTCCTTTTTTGAAGAATAATTACTAATCTACTAATTACCTAGATAATCTTAAAAAAAATGGCATATGCCTTTAGGATCGTGATGATAAGTACAGTTCAATACTCGTCCCAAAATTTATATGTGTTTTTGTTCTACGGTAAATGAAATTTTGCCCCTCAGTAGGTCACTTTCAAGACAGGTAATGAAATGTAGCATTTATTTTCTTTTCATTATAATTTCCAAGGGATAACACTACCACGCTTAAAATACTTCAATTAATATGATAGTTGTAAAATAATGTTTCGTATAATTTACATCAAAATATTAGTAGATTCAGGAACAAAATAATATCTTAGATGATCTTAGATGAATCATTTTAGTATATCATAACTGGTCTTATTACAACAGCCGACATGTTAAACACAAACGAGTGATCAAAAATTACGGTTGTATTAATTAAATACCAGAGAATATGTGTTACCTGAGATTCAGCATTCCTGAGTTTTCTTAAACAAGGAGTTTATTGTTGTAAAATGTATTCATATATAATATTAAGTTGATAATTTTATCATCTTTTCTATATAAAATGAAATTTCGTATATCATTAATTTGAAGTATATTGATGAAATTTTTTTGGGATTTTTTGTTTCATAATACACACATTTTGTTCATTCAGTTGAGTTTCATAGCAGTATTTGAATGATAAATATCTACAGAACAGGTTAAAAAGTGATTATGTATTTGTTGAGGTATTTCGACTGCATATTTAGTTGCTACGACACAAAACATTGTGCATATTACAAAAATAAACATGTTAAAAATTTCCAAAAGTTATATTCATTTTGTTATAAGTTGTATTTATTTTGAGGTTTTCTTGTTGTTAATATCTCGTTGGTTATCCATAATACCAATGTAAACTTTATCACTACCGCTCAGACAAATCCCATAGTGACATGATTTATCATCGAACTCAGTCTATGTATATTGTAATTTAACCTCTATTGTAATTAAAATAAGCTTTTGCCATTTATAAAGTTTATATAAATGTTGAAGAAATTGTTTTACTGGTATTTTATCATGGCAGAAACGGCAGAATACAAAATAATAAAATCGTAAAAAGTACTGTGG
The DNA here is from genome assembly GCF_021130785.1 of Homalodisca vitripennis. Taxonomy (NCBI): domain Eukaryota; kingdom Metazoa; phylum Arthropoda; class Insecta; order Hemiptera; family Cicadellidae; genus Homalodisca; species Homalodisca vitripennis. The sequence continues at coordinate 17,103,092 of NC_060211.1, forward strand.
TGTGCACAATCATCTGGCAAAGAGATTGGGGTCAGAGTTTCTGTGGAAGATGTAATTTTTGAAGTGCAATCTTTAAAGAAGTAATAGTAATAATAATATAATTAACTGAGCGTTAGAGAATACTAATAAAAGTGCTGCAAGCTTTTCATTTCCGTCTGAATATCTGTCTATCTGTCTGTCCTTTCACAAGATATTACAAGAGTGAATAACTCTTGAGTAACTCTTTAAAGATATAAATCATACTCAATGAGGAAGGTAAAGTTTTTAAATTTCTTTATTTTTGAATTTACTTTGAACTTCAAGAAAGAATCACAATTGAAATTGAAATAAAAAAGGAATTTTGTTAAATAATATCCCTTCGATGTGAAAGACCCTCATACCACACTCTATTACACTTTGTTACTAAATATATTCAGTTTTCAGGATTCACTTGGAAAATAATTTCTAGATAAACAAAGCTTGATTTTTTTTTAAAGATGAGGTCTGCTGGGAATTATAATCCTCACTGAACATAAACCTCGTATAAAGTTTGATTGGGACATACCTCCTCACTCACATGTTACTTTGTGTAGTGGTATTTTGTATAAGGGTCAATAGGTGTCATTGCATAATATAGCATAAAACATAAACATCGCATAAAATTAAGTAATAATTTAGTGATATTTTTATAAGTTATAATATTATTTAATAACTTATTTTATTTATTTCACTTAAGCAATTAACACAATTGTACTCAAAATTTGATACTTATGTTGTGGTCATACAACGTGATTAATGTAATATAGTCAATTACTACATTTTCAAATTACATTATTATATCTAATTAAAGTACATACACAATAAGATACAATTGATCCTATTTTATTCCTATTTAATTTTCCATGAAGAAGAGTAATCTTTACTTTACAGGACCACATAAATAATACTGCCTCTTTGCCTTGTCGAAGTGAATCCTCAAGTTGGAATAAAGCCAAACTCGCCTTACACAACCCTCAACGACTCCAATATCTCCTGTTGGAGCTCAACTCGACTTTACGATTATGAAGCACTTTAACTAAAATACGTTTCCAGATACACGATTAAGAGAAAATATAACACATTCATTATCTAAGCCCTCGGTATTTTTGTATAACCATTGTATCAGACATTGATACTCTTGATAGCCAAATTGTTACATCTTACCTCCTGTTAATAAAGTGTTCTAACAAACAAAAATGAATCGTTGATTAATATAATGATCTATTTAATTTATTATCTATTTAAAGTTAAACTAGTTAAATTTATTCAATGTCCGGAAGCTGTACCTCACTAGAGTATAAGAATATCCAGTAAGGCAAGCATAGAGGAATAAGTGTTAATCATCCACAGCGAAACAGTTTCAAAAGCCACTGATTTTAAAGAGACGAATATAAATGTGACATTTTGTAGGCACTTGAAAAAATAAAATTAAGGTTAGATTATATTGGCTACCTACTTCGCTTTGACGAATATTACAATAAAACACCTATAATAACATTTTGTAGATTAAATATTCAATTATGCATCCATAAAATGTCATTTTTAAGTTATTAAAAGCAATATTTCATTATTTCTTGTTTTATGTTTATTTTAGGAGTCATAGATTTTTATGAAGAACACTGTTTATTCGTTTATAACTGAAGTTGAGCTAGGCGGGTTTCGAGTGAATGATGTGTTTGGAAATCGAAAACACATACATCTACAACATTTACTGGCATATCCATACTGGCAATCCATGAGTTATGGTCCATTTTATACAGAAATTAAAAATGTATTTAGACCAAATTTTAACATTAAAATAAAATTTTACACAACAAATAAGTTAAATAATATAATTGGAAATCCAAAAAGATAAAATTTTAGATACAATAGAAGTGGAATTTACAAAATTAATTGTCAAGATTGTGATAAGATTTACATTGGACAGACAAAAAACCCAAAAACAGATTTAAAGAACACAAAAGATATTATAAATACGGATAAACTAAAAGTTAGCTAATACCAAACATGCATTAGAAAAAAATCACACCTCTAAAAACTATACATTATTAAATAGATTCCATGAAAAAGAAGAACTCAACGCTTATGAAACATTATACATGCAAATAACATAAAGATAAAATATTAAACATTGATTTTGGACCCATTCAAAATTCACCTTCCTTTAAAATACAAGTAAATTATTTTGATGCGAACTTTTATACATATATTAGTATTTATTTGATTTTACTTGTATTCAAACAAATCTTGAATTAAGCTTTATTGTTCAGGTGAAAATTGTTTTAAATTGTAAAATATTTATAGTATTTTAAATTGTTGATTCACACCTGACGATAGCATCTTTGATGTCGAAAGGCCTCGAGTGAAAAAATAAAATTATTGTATAATTGTGACTGTCCTTTTATAAAATGATAGAAAATAGTTTTTCCAATAAGAAGAGCTCCTCCTTCAATGAAATTCAAAATATTTGGGCTCTCTTTTGTTATATACAAAAATAAATTAATTTCATTTTGTTCAATGAAAACTTAAAATAATTTAAATTTAGAAAACAACAAAACTCATTTATAAGCAAGTTAAAAACATGATATTTTTAAAAAGAGATGTAATTTTAGTATAATTATTTTAAGTAAAGCAATGACTCTCTTAATGGAATATAGCGTATTCTAATATTTTAAATATATTTTTATTGTAATTGAATACACTTAGAAATAAACTGAAATACACAATTTGATATAAACATAAAACATGATTTTATTGTTAGAGATGTAGCCTCTAAAAGTGTTTTATAATAATAACATAATATTAATAAACTTTTATCACTTTTATACTTTTATTTTACGTACAATGTACATTTCGGAATCATTGATTCCATCTTCAGGTACAAATAAGGTTAAGTTAACCTTATTTGTACCTGAAGATGGAATCAATGATTCCGAAATGTACATTGTACGTAAAATAAAAGTATAAAAGTGATAAAAGTTTATTAATATTATGTTATTATGATTTTAATGTTCGTATAAAGATGTAAAACACCTTCGCACACCTCAAATTTTGGAAATAAAAGTATTTATTTATAATAAAGTTAATGGCGTCATTGTAAATATTATTATCATTAATAATTGAACTACTTATAGTATTATAATGCTCTAGTGTATTTAGAATGAACGTGTAAAAATTGTTGGAAGAGGTTTAAACACGTTTTTGTATAATAAGTATACAAAACTGTATATACCTTGATCCCTTTTCCTCTTATTTAATGATTATTTTGACGATGAAGGGATTATGGAGGAAACAGGATATTTTAAGAACATACAAAACAACACACAAACATTACATACGTTCAGTGATACAAGAATTTATTAAACTTTGTTTCGGGATCTTCCTTTTTGATCAATATCTTTCTTGGGTGAATAACCAATCATTGCATATTATCATACTATTAAATAAACTAAGCCTTACCAGGAGACGGTGTTAGCCTATGCATTATGTCACGAATCAAAAACATACTATACTTCAACTCCATGCACACTACCTCTAAAACATACACTTAATGAAAACATAACACTATTATTGAAACTGACTTGTAAGAGGGATATATTTGTCACCAAAATTTAAGAAATAATAGAATATGTAATTAATGATTAAATAAGTTGTTCATCTTTCAAAAATATTCTTCATGCTTTCTACATTATAATATCTACCCGCGGTAAATATAACTGAAACGTGATGTAAAATTTAAAAGGTAGACTGTGGTAAAACCTTCCACATCGCCTGAGAGAACACACAGCTAATGGAAGTAACTTTCGTTCTGGTATGTACTTATTTTTGTATGTTACAATCTAACTATAGAGGATCAAAGTTACTACATAACCATTGTGTTTGTAGTTAGCCATTGTAACATTGATTTGTATTTGTGTATATTGACAACTATCTTGATTAATTTATAGTTTTCAGTTAAACGAAAAGTTAAAAAAATCAGCATACTCATATTTTCAATATATATATTTTTGTGTAATTTTTCTGCAATAAGTCAAAGCTATGCAGTAACATCTTGTATTAATTAAATGTTTCTAAACAGCCATAAGGGTTTGAATATGTGTTAATTTAATGATAATATCATAAACACGCTAACTTGCACATACATGATTCCTACTATCATTTGAAATCTGAAGTTAAATATAATTTACTATTTTTCCTGTGTAATTAAATAAATAATACATTACTTCACTATTTGATAGTATTTTATTTGATAAATTCTGTTTACATTCTACATACTTTAAAATTTTAGACTAATTGAAGAAATATGTTATCATGTAATGATTGAATATAACAAGTACAATTGAAACTGCTCCGTGCTTACTCACAGCAGTAATACAAGTGAAACTTTGATAATGAGTTGCTTAACTTGAAGTTAGTTAAAGTATTCTCCCTTTATAATTGTGGGGGTTACCGCAAATATAAAATAGCCTAAAGATTATATTATATAGTTATGAAGTGCTATAAGTTATATCAAGAGGTCGTATTAAATCAAACATATTTTAAATACTTGAGCGCATTTAGGTTCTATTTTCTTTCATAAATATGTCAATAGTAATACAAAGAAGAAGTTTGGAATTCCAATGTCGACTTAATTATCTATAGTGCACCAAAAATGATGTTATATAAAACTCTTCACCACACTATTAGGTGATCGAATAGAATATTCCCTGCTCTTTCACTGCCTGTGTTTTATATTTTATGGGGGAATTTAAGCTATTGTTGTTATTAAGTTCCGTACGTTTTTGTATTTACTTTAAGATATGTATTGTTAAAAAACATCATTTAACCACCAATAAAGCAATAATACATGTTGTATATTAATACCATATTCAGAAAGATAAATTTAAGAAAGAATATTGTTTTACAAATTAACTACTCCACCTCTTCCGAATTCAGTCTATAACGGGATAAAAGATCGTAACTATAACTAACAAGGGTAGTGTACATATACAGGGTGTACATAAAGTCCTGCACGGGTATAATATTTTCTGAACGATAACAGATAAATAAACAAGATTTGGTACATCAATACTACACCTAAAAATCTACTTTTTTGAAGGAACTATCAGTTTTCTGTAATATCATGGGGACGTCCCGCAAGGAGTCAGAAAGAAATCTTAAATAGGAGCATAGGTCAATATGGACATCATTTTAAAGGGCTTATTTAGCAGAGTTTAATGCCGCAAACCACACTCAAAAAGATTAATCCAGTACAAAATGGCGGCTGTTCGAAGATTTTATTTGGTTACATTTTATTAGTAGCCATAACCCCAGTAAAGCAAAACTGCAACCAAACAAATACTGCAGCTAACTACTACATTATGCTTGTCAGTTGTACATAAGTGAATTATGACATTAGGTATCCTCAAGGGTTACAAATTTGGTCCTAATATATTGATAACAGGGAAAACCTGATAACAGTAACAATTAGAAATCTCTTATCTTTGGGTCGCAGTTAGGACTTTCCTATTAGCCAGTCTATTCATAGTAGGCTATTCTAGTTTTCTTGTTTTAGTAGTGCTGTCCATCCATTTTATCAGTGCGCTTTAGTACAAAAGAGTTTGTCGTATTGCTTGTAGTTCTTCAACTACATTATGTCGCTTGACGAACGTGAACGTATAACACTTCTTATGATGGTTGGTTGGGGAAATAACAGACGATCACACGAGGAAGCATGTTATTTATTTAATGACTACTTTCACGAAAGGCAGCCAATTTCTAGAACAACTGTAGGGAGAACTGTTCAACACTTTATGGAAATAGGAAGTGTTTCCGATCGTCATAGGTCGCTGAGATTTCTAATTGTTACTGTTATCAGGTTTTCCCCGTTATCAATATATTAGGACCAAATTTGTAACCCTTGAGGATAACTAATGTCATAATTCACTTCTGTACAACTGACAAGCATAATGTAGTAGTTAGCTGCAGTATTTGTTTGGTTGCAGGTTTGCTTTACTGGGGTTATGGCTACTAATAAAATGTAACCAAGTAAAATCTTTGAACAGCCGCCATTTTGTACTGGATCAATCTTTTTGAGTGCGGTTTGCGGCATTAAACTCTGCTAGATAAGCCCTTTAAAATGATGTCCATATTGACCTATGCTCCTATTTCAGATTTCCTTCTGACTCCTTGCGGGACGTTCCCATGATATTACAGAAAACTGATAGTTCCATCAAAAAGTAGATTTTTAGGTGTAGTATTGATGTACCAAATCTTGTTTATTTATCTGTTATCGTTCAGAAAATATTATACCCGTGCAGGACTTTATGTACACCCTGTATGTGATATAACAAGATTTACTAAGGATTCAATGAGGGACATCCTTTCGCAGGATATTCACCATTATCAAACTCGAAATTGCTTATGCAGAAATAAAGTTTTATTTTATAGCAATATTCGATTTTTAGATATGTATATCACGAGTAAAATTAAATATAACCTACAGGAAAAAAAGTAAAAGATAATGTTTCCAACCTCATGCCTTCTATAACGCTCAGCCAAACCCCATGGATGGCCATACACTGTCATCTAATTTCTTTACATATCATGTTTACACTTCAACTCGTTTTCGTGACATCTAAATTAAGAGAGAAGAGGAGTCTTATCAACCCTTTAAGTGATAGCAAAATATTGACAATTTTGCCTGTTCCCAGAGTTGCAGGCTAACGGTCCAACGACATAAATTATTCTTATAACGTCTTCAGTGTTTTGAAAAACTAATCTCCCATCAAATATATATCAGTTTGTTGTCTTGAGTTCTAAATTAAAATATTCTACTAATATTTATACGGTTCTGTTGTAAAATACATATGTAAAATATTAGCAAAAGTAGTAAGATCTCATAGTCAGTTTATATAATTGGATAATCTTACTACCGGTGACTTTAACATCCTATGTGAAAAATATATTCAGTAACGTTGTTTTAACCAAGTAAATCCTTAAGCATTATCACTCAATATTAATAGAAATTAATAAGTTTATAATATAATATTATATAGATGAAAATTGTCTTGCAATACACGAGTTTTAGTCAATGTCTCAACAATACAAAGATAAAATAGGGTGTAAAAAGGTAAAAGGAAAGAATTTCATATTTCAACATGAGAAGTTAGTGTTAATAATCCCTCCCTGACTCTTTAAGGTGATTTCCAAACCATTACTAATACTCGGTATGTGGATTGCTAGCGAGGACAGGATCGAGCAGACGTTTTTTTTCGAAGAAAAAGTCGAACCTTACGTTACTTGACTAGTTTGTTTTGCGATAGCCTTACCCGCTACAAAATGCCTTCAAGAATTTGTTATAAATCTTGAATTAATAAAAAATTCTGAACAGAATAAAAGCTACACGATGTAAGATGATGCTAACATCATACGCAGCAAAGGTGGCTCTTTTAACATTATTATAATAGTCTATTATAAACAAATGTAAGGATACCAATATTGTCCTTTGTATGAATCCAATGGAAATACATATCAGTGAATATAAAAAATATCCATGTTAATTTTATTGTTGAATTATTTTTTCTTATATAACTTCTTATATGATTCTTATTAGTTAATAAACTAGTTATATGAAATGATCATGTTATCTATGAATTAGTTTTCAATTCTACTTTGGCTATTGAACGAGAATTTATTTTCTTAAAATATTACAAACACATAAATACAAATTTAACTTTTAGCCAGAGCTACACTACTTTATATTTTTGATACAGGTGAATTCACTTTACACAAAATCATTCGTTGTGCCTCGAAGTTCATGTATTGTATTGGATATATTATTTATTTAAATAATTACTAATTTTGTTAAATTCTAGAATATCTATTACATTCAAAAATCAACACATTTGACCGATTGATTTGCTCCTTTAGAGTATAGAAACTGAAAATTGAATTGCGTGTGAATATATTTAGATTGGATTGAGGATAAAGTGCTAGTTAAGAATTGTAATTATTTTGGTGCAATAATAGAAAAGACCAATTGTTACACTGATAAAGTACAACATTTTACTTTATTTCGTAGTTTGTTTGCCCAATCAGAACTTTATATTCTCATTTCAAAGTATAAATACTTGAAGATGTGCAATGCTTATTCTATAAAAAATATGTAGTAAATACCAGTATATCCAAATATAAAATAATACAAGTTCAGTGGATGTGGTAGTAGTTTGTAAAAGTAGGACGTCTTTGCAAGTCAAACAGACTTTGAAAACAGGCCTCGCTGAGTCTTAAATTACGTCGGCACAAGTTCACGTTGCTGTTTTATAGCTCTGACATTGCAAAACAATTTCAAGCTACATTTCCCGTCTGCTCTACTTTTATAGTTAGAAAACGTAACTACTGTATGTTTTTTTTAATCTTTTATGATATACGACATATGGCAGTATTAAAGTTTATATTTCGTAGATCGTATTTATTTGCATTATTTAGCATGTGCAGTTCAGAAACAGACATTGTTTGAAAGCACAAATTAAACTTTGTCTTAAAGAAGAGAACTTGATTGAAGTGTTCTTACTTAGTGAACAGAGCTGAAAAATCCGAATACTATGATTATTTTATTTATTCCTTGTAAGTATAGTACATATATAGAGTTTACTCTATTAATCTTATACGAGTATTCCAATCAAACATGTGTTAAATTTTAGAAAATTGCATGTGTTACAGTTTCAAATATTAATGATACTGTTAATGTTTTGTAAAGTTAGTCAACACATAGTGTAGAAAATACAACCTAAGATTCTTATATATATATATATATATATATATATATATATATATATATATATAATATACAATTATCTAAAGTAGAAGTAACGTTCATAAAATTAGTTATACATTTTTATTATATTCGTTTCTAAAATTTACTCTGTCTATAAAGTTAGTCTTTGCTTACAATGGATCTCCATGTACAACGTACAACTGACAGTGTATAGCACACCGGGGTGTCTTACAATTCCCCCCCATTTTAAATTTCTTGTGAATAGATATTTAGTATTTTAGTGGGGGATGTTTATATAATTAGGTGAGGAGTATTTTATGTATGAATATCTTTGACTCTAATCCCCCTTAACGCGGATTTGGGGGTAAGTAAAAAATTTTAAATATGAACAACTAGAAAATGACACATTACTTTAAAGGTATTACTCAAAGAACAAGAATGGCACAAACCAAAGTTATCTAATGTTACTTTATCAAATATAATGGCCAATTAAAGTTTAAATCGTTTTATAATGACTCTATAATTTAAATTAAATTTAAATTTATTGCAAAGCAGATAAAATATTCACTCACAAGTTATTTTAATAACTTACGACACGATATCATAAAGAAAGTTATCACAAGAATTAACAAACAGCAACAGCAATAATCACGTAGCATTTATTACGTTTTTATGTCTGACCGAAGCCCGTTTCGAAGTTAATAATAATATAATAATAATAATAATATTTATTTTATTTCCCAATATTTACAATAGTAATTCAAAACATTTGTGGAAAATTACAGTCACCTTTATCCAGTACATGGTGACTAAATTAAAACTAATATTAAAGTAATAACAAAATAAAGATGTCTTAACAGTCTAGTTACCACAGTTCTGAGAATACCAATTGCTGATTTTGCTATGCTATATCCTACTGGTTACTAGTTAGTATGTAAGACACATTCAGTCAAATTTGACACAGTAAATGAACTCAATGCGTTTCAGACTTTAAAAGATAGTGTTGAATAGGTGGCAAAATAAAAATTATAACTCCCAAATTTGTTCCACTGTTTTTCCATCAGCTCTTTCTGTAACTTCAATTCTAAATATCAGAAGCATTTAAGTTTCAATATCAACACATCTTGTGTTGTAATACGCGGGTGTTTTCGTCAAAAAATCCACTGACGGAATATCATGAACTTTTTAATATTGTATGGAAAAATACAGATATTTTCATCAGTTTGTTAAATAATGAAGAATGATTTTACTATTAATTTCCTGGAAATGGCATATTATGAATTCAGTCAGGAAATCTGAATACGAATTCAACGTTCTAACCTCATATAATGTGTCATCGGAAAGAAGCCAGAGTGAATCCAAATTGTAATCTATATGTCTGTCTGTCTTTACGATAGTCTTGGAAGTTTATACGGGCTTGAAACTTGATATATAGGTTTTCCTTGGTCCAAGGAAGAAGCCTTTGTTTTGACTCCAAAAGTTCTCCAAAACTTCCAGATTAACATACATTAGTGAAACGAAAAAAAGTATCGTGATAAATGTATTTTTGCTGAAATTCATCACTGTTTCATTCGTAAAACAAAGGAGGAAATTCTTATCCTCTGACAGAAACATTGCTCGTATCTCGGGAATGTACATTTGGCCGATGATTCACCAGACATTCCATTCACCAACTTCTCATTGGAATGCATGGCATGCCGATTAATACAATGCCGCCTCATAAAACATAGTTGTAATCACTCGAAGCTGTTAGTGATTATAAGTGCAAGTCGTTAAATTTGCACTTAAACTTACAATACAATACCGTCAGTGCTACGTCATTCTTTCTAAACTATAACAGCATCAAAAATTTGCTTCTCCTTTACTTTATCTTGCTAATAATATTACTACTTAGTACGACTAATTACGTGATAAATATATGGTTAAATACGTCTTACTATTATTTCAGTAATGAAAATATCATACAATATTTCTAATACTTTGTTCTTTTCTAAAAGGTTTACATTAAGAAGGTTACATAATAAAGTGGTAGTTCTATTAATTTTATATTTATTTAATGAATTAGAATGTTTCCTGAATTATTCTATTAGAGAACTTTGAAAATACGCTACGCATATCTGCAAAGCTCAGAGATTATTTGGTACCCAACCGCTGATGCTGATCAGCATCAATGGAGATTTTCAACGTATAAATCGTTTCCCATTTTATATGCAGTTTAAGGATATTTTGGAATGACCTAACTTTTTTATGTTTACACTTAGCATAGAAAAACTGTTCAGTAATGACTATATAATGAGATGTTCGATTAAGAGTGAGTATGAAATGTAGAGTTGACTAACTTTGATCATCAAAAAGATATAAATAATAATACGAGGAAAATTTAGACTAATCGAATCGGACAGACAAAAACACTTATTTAGGATATGGTCTTTATTACAGGATGAATGACTTTAATAACAATCAAGTATCCTAACATAAATATTGCACTAAATAGAAGAAATATATTTTGTATCCGCCGAACATGTTTATATGAGCAAGTTCTTAAGAAAATTAACATTTTCAGTTTCATTAAAATTTTGTAATACTTGGAAAGTACATAAACTATTATCTGTATATACCACTTCGTATAAATTAATTACAATGGTATTAATGTAATTACTTACAACAATTTAAAAGAATATACATGTAAATAAAAATAAAAAGGTTAGTTAATTTGATTAAACTTCTAATAGTGTACTCATGATACAATGTTTACACAAAACAGTTCCTTACACTTATCAGGCTAATAATAAAATTTGTTTACAGCAGTGCAATTCTTACAGACATTTTCGAAACTTTAGAAGCCAGTGTGGGCATCCAAAGAAAAAATTGTTTTTTGGTGTGACTATAGGGTAAAAGATAAATCTTATACAAATTGCATATCCTTATTTTTCATGGTATTTGCTGTTTGATCATGAATAAGGCAGGTTATCTTTGTTTACATTTAAAGATAACAGTTGTTATCTTGTAAGGTTACAATATTACGGGGTTTCTAAACGTTTGAAAATGATTGGATTATCTTTACATGCAAATATTGAGGGCTCCTGTCCGATTAGTGTTTTGCAATTTAAACATCTAAAATAAAAATACATCTTCAGCTAGAGTCGACGCCACATGTGACATCTACCTGGTTTCCGACTAACCCTGGAAGGGATGTTTTAGGCTGTTATTAATGAGAATATAGAATACTGGAGTATAAGAACAAAATAATTTTTAAATATACCGAGCTCAATACAGTCTGTATTACCTTTTTATCTTGGTTTACTATGTTTAAGTGCGTACGTGTATTGTACAGTCTGAACCTTAGATAAGTAATACGAAAATCCAAAACTAACTATAAATCCGTTTGTTAAATATAGAATGGTTTTCACTAAAATATAAATAGATTCCAAAATAGCTAAAAAAGAAATGTTGTGAGTAATTAAGTTGTGTAATCTTATATAAGCTGGTTGTCTGAAAACCAAACTGGTCGATTTTAAAGTTAAGAATCAGTTACATTTACATTTTACTTGTGGTCTTTATAAATAACTTTTAAATAAATTAGTTTTATTAGAATGCGGCTTTGATAGTCATCACCATTCAGGTCTGAGAGACTAACAACGTTTGCTTACGAGATACCCATGGAGGAGTTTCTCCAAGTTATAAAATAGAAACAAAGAGAGAGTAATGGACGCGCTTCGTCTCTGTAACTTTTTGTCAGTGTTGGCACGAACAGTCTCAGGTGTAGCAATCTTGAATCTGGAGGTAAACACAATGTTATGACACGAGCTTCGAAGTGTTCTGAAGACAGGAAGAGTCCGTTTGTGAAAGGAATAAAATATTTACCGACAAAGACCTGTAGGTTAAACCTAATTTTGAAATCAGTGTATGGAACAGTAAATATTTACGTTATAATATGGAAATAATTGCGAACATAGCATATGCAAAGACATTTGTTGTGTTTGTGTATTTAACAACTATTACTATTATAATTTCCATTCCTATTGCAATATTAGTAGAATTTTATATCCGTTTAAATTGCAATTTAAATAAATAGACCTTGGACAGAAGAAGGCAGATGGGGACAATGACTTGAATGCAGAATGGAGACTCCATTGGACCACTGCAATGTCGAAAATAAGTTTCAATCTGTATAGCGGTTTAAAATTGAAAATTTAAAACCCAAGTACTACTCCCTATCATAAAATACGTTAGATAGGATAAAATTTCGAAAACAGAAATTTCGTGCGTTAATTTAGTAATAAAATAGGTTGTTAAAAAATATGTTCACCTATATTTTAAATTATACAAGGAAGGAGTAAGTTACACGGAATGTCATGTAAGACCTAGCTTAATTCTATGTCCCATTTAATTATCTATAGTTTTTGCAAAAAGACATATAATCATTAAAAAAAGAACTTTCCAGCCTACAGAGTGGATTGGATCTTAATTTCATTAAAATCGTACTTTTTTGTGTAGAGTTTTTGGAAAATTTAATTATATATATATATATATATATATATATATATATATATATATATATATATAGCATTGTTGTTGAGATATCCTGCGGATGTTTAGAATATCTTAAGGCTAACCAAATCCCTTACGAAGTCAATTTCCGTCTTGAAACACGAATCCTAATGCACAATTTTATATAAAAAGATTACCATTATACCAATTACCTCTTCAGATAACCAACAGAAAACAGACAATAACGAAAATTCATGTAAATAATGAGAGAAGAAGAATCTTTCAGAACTCTTAGTGATAGCTAAGTAAAATATATAAATTTTAAAGTTTATAATTCAGTTCATTCTCAGAATATTACCCTGGGTAATAGGCTTTGCTAATGCTCAGCCAATATGATTGTATTCAGTCTGTTTTCAAATTTGATTATTCTATAATGTTTTCGTTGCCATCATGGTTACCAATAAGACCAATGTAAAGATGTTCATTAACGGTTAGCCCAATCCCGTTGAATGATGACCACAATCAATAAACTCGAGGTTCCTTATAGGGAAATTAAGTTTTATGCAGCATTTAAAGTCTATAGGTATACATTTATTCATACAGCAAAACCTAAAATATAACCAGGCAAAATATTATCTACGCTTTGAATCTCTTAACACTACATACTGAAATAATATGTACCTGATATGTCTACGATATTTAAAAAATGTATAGCTCCATTATATTATATCGTACATTTTTTCACTAGGAAATCTATGGCCTTTGATTTTTGACAGTTGCGTGTGAAGCCGCGGGTAACTGCTAGTTCTCGATATATTTATGTTTATATTATTTGCACTTTTTCCCTGCAGTAGAAAAATTTCCCAGGCTTCTTGTTTGAAACGCTAATTTCTCTTCGATCATGGAGTGATCAATTATATTTGACGGCAGTAACACTTCTTAACACCTTCCCTGCTGGTGCACAATAGTGAAGTCGGCTACCCTTAATCTGGCTCTACGCCGTAACGCGTCTGCGCAATCAACGTTTTAAAGAGCTATTACCCGTAATTAAGAAATGAACCCAACCCTAAAGTGATTGACCACCTTAATGGTTCAACTTCATGAATTGAGTCATTAGTTTCATGAAGTTTCCCTACCGGCGCTGGAAATGGGAATATTGGCTGGATGAATGTGGAGTTGGCTGAAAATTTGTACGTTTGAATGTGGTTTGAGGCGATGTGAAAGTTTTAAATTTTAGATATTAATTTTAGAATATCTTGACTATTGCTATACATGTGATTATGTCCTGGCAATAAAAAAAAAAAAAAAAAAAAAAAAAAAAAAAAAAAAAAAAAAAAAAAAAAAAAAAAAAAAGTTTGAGTAGAACTTGGTAATAAGTGGATTGTAATCAGTCAATCTAAAACTCATTAAAAAGGTTTAATTTACCTAATTAGTCAGAGTTATTACAACTATCGTTCATCAATAAAAGTTCATTAAGCTATTCAGTCATTGTTCCTTATAAGACTTGGAACAATAACTACTTTTAATTTATTGGTCTGTTAAACGGTGTATCACTCTAGCGTTATGCAAAATTTTAATTTATTCATTTACTAGCTGTTACCCACTCCTTAACATAAAATTTAAAAATAAAAGTACATTAGCATGCTTAGTTAAAACACTTATGGTGTGATATAATGGTCTCTCGTGATATTTTTCAAACGTAGATAGACATACGTTCCGGTAAATAATGGGTGGTTCAAAAAGAGCGCCGGTTTTAAAAAAAAACCGGTAAATTTTATTTTATCGGTTGGCAACAATGTTTGACTTTGATTCTATTTCTGACTACATTCCGATTGTTGACGCAGCTGATATTTCTCTCATTAGTGCATTCTGTGTCTAACCATGGAGAAGTTTACTTGTGCGCAACGAGTGTTAATAGTGAAAACGTTTTATCAGAGTGGAGAGAGTTATGCGGCTACTATTAGGCGACTTCGCGGTACTCTAGGACGTAATGAAGCACAGAATGAATCAACAGTTCGCAGACTCATGAAAAAGTTTCAAGAAACGGGTTCAACAGTCGACCTCAAAAGTTCTGGACGTCGTCGTTGTGCCCGAACTGAACAGAACATTGAGGTGGTTCGTGACATGGTGGCTGTTAGCCCAGCGAAATCAATACGTCACCGTTCTCAACAGTTGGGTTTAAGATGTTCTTCTGTACGGAGAATTCTTCGGTACGATCTCAAATATCACCCCTATAAAATTCAGCTGACGCAACAATTGAAAGTGGCAGATCACCAGAAGAGACGACAGTTTGTTAATTGGGTATTAAGAAAATTGCAGGAGGAAGAAAACTTCGCAATGAATATCATCTTCAGTGATGAAGCGCACTTCCAATTGAATGGATTTGTTAATAAACAGAACTGCAGTATCTGGGGTTCAGAAAACCTTCACATGATTAACGAAAGGGAAATGTATCCGCAACGAGTGACAGTTTGGTGCGGCTTTTGGTCGGGCGGCGTCATCGGCCTTTATTTTTTTGAAGATCAAGAAGGGCAAGCTGTGACATTGAATGGAGACCGATACCGTACGATGATTAGGGAGTTTTTTGTGGCCTCATTTGGATAACATAGACATTGACCAGTTGTGGTTTCAGCAGGATGGTGCCACCTGCCATGCTGCCCGTGAAACAATTGTGTTGCTCCGTGACCGCTTTCAGGATCGCGTCATTTCTCGTAATTTCGACCATAAATGGCCGCTAAGGTCGTGTGACTTTTATCTTTGGGCTTATCTAAAGTCATTAGTTTATGCTAATAAACCCCGAACCATCAATGAATTGAAGGAAGAAATTCGACGGGTTGTCGGCCAAATTGAAGTGGAAAACTTGTGCAGTGATGGCTAATTTCATGGACAGAGTTGTTGCGTGCCAGCGTAGCAGAGGAGGACACATGCATGACATTATTTTTCATACATGAAATAGGAAAGTTAGATGAACATATTCATGTATTTGATTTCATATTTTCATTAAAATAAATCTCTTAATTTGATATATAAAACCGGCGCTATTTTTTAATCACCCATTATTATTATATCAGCGTTTATGGTTAAGACAAAAAGATGAAGAGTTACTAGATCTTATATCAAGTTTTGCGCATATAGGGGCATTTCTGGTTTAAATCATTTATATATCTGATGCTGCTGCTGAGTTTGCCTTGTAGCAACGATACAAAATTTACATTTGTCTCAAAATCCTACTTTGGTTAATAAACCACTTATTTCCCAACTCTTGTGACCTACGTCCGATCTAATATATTCCTATGCCATTGTTGAGTTTGTCTCATTATCTAGATGAATTAAATATATTTACCTACTTAGGAAAAAAAGCCATCTTCGTTTAAAAGTATCTAATTCCAACCGTTAAAAATTACTTGTAGTGTAATTTACTTACGGTATAAAATTTGAGTTTGCTTTATTATCCCGACCAAGAAAATATATACATATGTAAGTACCAGAAACCTACTTATATAGAAAAGGGTCTACTTATGTCTGTTGCAATCTTCTCTCGGTCTAAGATATTTCCAGTGCCATAATTGAGTATGTTTTGTTTTTACGATTAATTAAATGTACATACATGCTGAGGACTGATAAGACTACTACGGTAAAAGATCTAATCCAAATAAAAGAAGAGAAATCTTTAAGAGCTTTGCGCAACATTTTGAGTAATAATTTATTATGGGTTATGAATTGTAGAAGGCTTTTGTTGCAGATTAAAGTCTGGGAAAGAATGGCTTGTTGAAGCATGTTGGTGCAAAAATATCACATCACATTTTTCCAATTCATTATGTTTTTTAATTGGTCACTAACTCAATCTGAAATAAAAGTAGGGTATCTTTGACTTTGTAATCTTCATTATACCACTATTAAAACGCATATTATTAAATAATAATGCAACACACCAGTCTCTTAGATGTTCTTCAGCAGAAATACCGTTTTTTAAGTGTCAGCAGCTGTTTAGTGTCAGTTAATTTTGTATTATGAAACAAAGCATTATCATAAAAATAGTGGTGAAATCAATTAAACATATAGTAATTGTGCTGTCATAGAATACTGTTTTCACAAAATAAGAGTTGATACGAGTTAACTGGCTGTTTCATTTAATATTTAGCAAATTTAGAAGCCAAAATTGGAGCTTGGGTTTCCTTATTTTAGAGAATAGTAGAACGTGATTTTGAAGAAAATTCGAAAAGAAAATATTCCATAAGAATGTCCAGGTGAAATTTAAGTACAATCGGTTGAATAGATTACGCACGAAAGCAAAACAAACAACACAAAAGACTTTTGCAATTACAATAGTTATGTAAATACCACAAAATATGTATCAAATAACGTTTC
This sequence comes from Homalodisca vitripennis, assembly GCF_021130785.1. Lineage (NCBI taxonomy): Eukaryota > Metazoa > Arthropoda > Insecta > Hemiptera > Cicadellidae > Homalodisca > Homalodisca vitripennis. The sequence goes on from NC_060211.1 coordinate 17,120,727, forward strand.
TAAACACGATTAAATGAAATAGGCTGATTATATTATTACTTGGTTAGTGAATGTTATAGCCAAACAGATAGTATTGAATTGTTTAGAGGATTTAGAATAAATTACTGAGAAACAAGGTGATTCTGAAATCAGCAGATAAAACTAAAAAAATCTTATTAACATTGGACGTTTTAAACCAGTGGAGCAGACATCTATAGTAGTACAAATCCAAAAAGATGTATTTGTTATAAGAGGTTGCCATTGGTATTTCCATAAAATAATAATTGTCATTACCTAACATCACCGTTCAAAGCTCTACACATTTTTTGATAATTTTGAAGGCAGATATTCCATTCCACTTTTAGTATAGTAGTCTACCTGCAAATAAAAATATAAATTCTATCAAATCTAATTGTTAGGTTCAGATGACTGGTAGATGATGCGACGTTGTTGTTGTTCAAGAGTAGTAAATGCGACGTAGATGTTATTAATTTGATTGAAATATTTTTTATTGCTTTTTGAACCAACGTAGAGCAGTAATTGAGGTTTAAAATGCATTGGTTCAAAAGAGTATACATATCTGAAAAAGCTGATAAATAAACGACCTAACAATATTACCGCGATAAGCTTCGCCATTTCTCATACTCAACATAATCACGTACATAAACACTCAGTATCATACGAAATTCAGTGAAGGTCATACGAACGTTGAGGTAAACATTCCAGAGTACTGTACCTGCAGTGCTGTTAGGTAAACGCTCTATCGATTGTGTTGTTTGCTCATCAATTTAGCTCAGGGGGGACCGATGTGCGAGGTACTAATTTGTTAACTGCAAATTACTCCTGCACAAGTTCAACACTATCTGTCTATCGGGTGAAACAATCCTGTCGAGTAGCGAAGTAATTAGTAATGTTTCTGTAACTCACATGTTGGCTTTTGTTCTCATAATTAGTCAATGGTGTTATCGAGGCAATTAACTTTAGTACATCGAAAAAGTTAATATGTTTCTTTAAAATTAAATTCCAGTTTGAATTTACAGTAGAGGATAAATGTAATACATCAATAAGATGTCACACTTATTAGGCTATACAAAAAAATCAGTTATGTACTATTTAATTACAGAAGTTCAGCAAATCTCAAAAAAGACTTACATTCATTTATAAAATTACAATACGAGTATTACATTCATCGTACAGGCCAGGATTGATTATATCTTCCTTTGATAGAATAGATTGACTTAGTAGCATGGAGGATAAGGTCAATATTGGCGGTTGTCTGTGGCCAATAGAGAAACTGTCAGCAGATGTCGGTCAATACTTCCGGCTGTTTGACCTACTTGCTGACTTCCTGTCCTCCGGCAGCTGTGTGATTGACAATGTGGAATTACTTATGTGTAGCAGCTGTTGATTGCTTGCTTATAACGTCATTGTTATGTTGCAACAGTGTACTTATGGGATCTGATTTACTAACCTTTTTGAAGTAATTAATTTGCAATAGTATAAATTTATTTGATTGTAAGGTCTTGGTTGTGTTTGAAAGCTTTGTATTTGTAGTAAATCGTAAAGTAATTGGTTACAACTATTGTTATTTTACTATAAAACTAACTGCTTTAGTGAAGGAAGCAGAATCTTTCAGGATATTTGTCATTGTTCAGTGATAAAAATCAATAACACTATAATTCAAGAACTTAAATCTGATAACTTCTTTAAGTGCATAACTAGCGTAAGACAATTTAGGTTTAAAAAAGTCTTACCAGAGTGTTGTTACAAGCATAAGTCAGGAGCCACAACAAGCAAGATACATGTGAACTCCATACACACTATTTCTAAAACATGTGAAATTAAAAAAAAGTAATGTAAAGAAGTTTCATTTTACTAGGCGAAGTTAGGCCTAATAAGCCCTCTCTAACATTTGACTTGGGGACAAACGGCTTTAAAGTAACTTTCGAACCACTACCAATGGCCGGAAGGCGGGCTGTTTGCAAAGACAGGATCGCTTACAATCCAACCACCCAAGCAGCCACGCTACGTTGCTTGATCGGGTTATCTTACGATAACCGTTGTAACGAAACGAAGCAAACATTGTTAAAACCAAACCATTAATGATTACAGGTCACAATAGATTTGTATTGAACGACTGTTTCATAATGGATACAGTTTTATAGACTCCCCAATATGTCAGCTTATGCTTTTCTTTTACCTTACAACAGTTGTAAGTCTGATTCTAATACTAAATAAACCCTTTCCACTATTGCTACGCGGTGTGTAGAAACCTCGGTTACTTCGTTTAAGTAACATCGAAGTGCACACATTTGTGCATCTGATGTAGATCTAGAATGCAAATTAAGCTGGATTACACTACATTTTATATTATGTAACCCAAGTATATCTGATGTCAAATGAGCCGTTTTGAGCTTCTTCGTTGCCAAAATGTTTTCGATCTCTTTAGATGAGCATGGCTCCGGATTCGAGGATTCTAGTCCGTAACAGCACCAGATTCCAGAAGCTGCACTAAGAGGATGGTAAATTAGAGCTAAACTCAACATTCTGCTTCTCAGACTTTTTTTACAGCCTCACACCTATACTTGACAAAATATACCTAATATTACTAAATTTCATTCTCTAGAATAATCAAAATACTGAAACAATATACTTAAGCTTGCCTCATCTCATTAGTGTCACCATCCAGAATTTGGTGTAGAAAGGTTAAAAAGTAGGAATAATGTTTTTTCTAACTGACATAACTATTACTCGGCCGTGACAATGAATGTTTTGAAAACATCTGTTAATCAGATTATCTGTTGGAGACTTCAAAATTTGATGTCTTGTGTAACGAGAAGGGCTAGGGTGCACGAGTTTTATAACGATGACGATCGTTCCCCTCGTACCCTATAATTTTGGTGTCTGATATCATCTTGTTGTCCAATGAAGTTAATCCTTATTTAGATATTACAAACTTTAGTTTAGGGTGATATGAAAGTTATGTTAATTTAAATGGTAATGACGTTCTCGTAAAATGGATCATATGTTCCTAAAAATAAAAAATAAATTTAAAGAATCAAACGTATAATTATTAGTCATTTATAACATATCCACTTACAGTAACTAACAGCTACGATTGTATTAATTATTGATAGTATATTGTTGAGTTTCTAAATTTTATTAATGTTATAGCATTGGTCAACTATTTATTTATCGTTGCTGTTACTGTATTGTTATTATTCCTTGTTATTTATTGTTGTTTTTGTTATTTATATTTATAGTATATCACTCTGTTATTGCCTATGTTGTTCAAGTTAGAGCTTACATAAGACTGTGTATATTGATTATGATTTGTCATCTTGATTGCTAAGTACTTGATTTGTTGAATTACTTTTGTAAAAATGGTGGAACCGTTGAAATAAATAAATAAAAATAACAATATCAATTCATTTCTTAGTATTATCAATGAATATTGCAACCAATTATCACAACAATAACTGGTTAATGTACTTCATGTAAATAAGTTTATATACTGGAAAATTTGTCGGATTGTCTTTATTTATTTTTATATTCGGACTTATAGTTGTAAAATATAAATTAAAAATTATATATTTATTTAGTATTACTATTTTAGTAAAATACCATTAAATATTATACTTTTTAATCGGGTTTTATATAAATAATATTAACGGTTAAACTAAAATTAATGAGTAATTTTTCAATTATATAGGATTATTATTTTTATTGCATTTTGCATGTTTTAAAATTGTCATTATAGTGTGATGCTGTTAGAAATATGGAATTTTAGTTTAATCCTATTTATAAATCATATTTAACGTGAAATTATATTTTTTAGGATTTTGTTTAACATTTACAAGTTATTTGGGAGGCAATGCAGTCCATGTCTCTTTTAATTAACTATAAATATTCATCCTACATAGAAAAATATTGCAAATAATGGAAAGCCTATAGGTTCACACATGACACACTATCATTTCAACGCTTCCATGAATCTGTACCCATCCTGTCATCAGTTCTTGTGTTGGACATGCACAGTTTGGCGGACGCCAAGTGACAGATTACTGGCTATCTGCTGTATGATGGCTTTATAACCATGTTGTGTAGAACATCATGATTTGTGTCTCGTCATTTGTGTTGGTTTATAGGTCAGGTGTGAGAGAACGGTGATTAGTGTCGTAATTTTAATCATTGATTATTAATCTTTATCGTAGTTAGTTTACGTGCTGTAGAACGTTTTTAACTACGCAGTACGCATGGATATGTAAATTTATAAAATACCATGAGTCTTTTTTTTCTAGATTGATTCTTTTCTTTCGATTGTTTGATTGATTCAAGACCAAAATTTTACTTAAAAATCTAAAAAAGGGCTTCAAATGTAGGCGATAATTTATATACTGTTTATATTATGTATCTAGACAAATATACGCAAATGTGACAAAAACACCAAAAGGAGCTTAAATCTAAATGCAAACAGTGGTATATTTTTTAAATTTCATGTTATCTGCCTGTCTTTATGTGAGATATCTGACAGCCTGGCCAGTCCGGGGTGTCATGCATGTCACTCTTACTAGGCGGCGCTCAGAGATAACAAGGCGCTCGCAAACGTAACACCTGGTAGGCCTAGGCAGCCTCCTATATACGCATATGGTCAACATATAATTGAAAAATCCAATATTATGAGTGAATAATACAACATTCTTGATATAAATAAAAAGAAGAGATTTCACTCTGCAGAAGTCAGTGAATAAACACAGTGAATGAATGATGATGCTAAAGCCAATACCTAAATTCTAAGGGAATATTTTCTATTGGTCTAAGAAAATTTCTTCTAGTTTTGATAAGTATCTTCAACATTATTTGTTATAGTGTCAAGATCCAGCAGAAATTCCCAACCACCGGCTTGCCCTTAAGGTTTTAACTCTCTCCTATATAAAAATGACTGATAAAAATATAATAGACATATCTATTTTATACAATTATATATATTATAAATGTTGCATGTCGATTAGTAAATTTGTTTATAAATTAATATTCTGGAGAGTGTAACTATATCCATTAACATTGTCTTTTGATAAACGGTCATTGGTATATGGGTATTGTCATTAATTTTTACTTTTTATATATTGTTTACTGTATAATGTGAATCTACTACATAAGTGTAGGCTGTTTCATACATCTCAACAAAAATGGTTCATTATTACACAAGTTTTAAAGTTAACTATGCTTATTATACCTTCAAAACTATTTTCAATCACCATAATTCTTCCTATCTACTTTTATCATCCAGTTGCATTTATTAGGTATATCCGGCTTTTATAGTGTGTACAGTTTTAATTTAGATAATTTAGTTGTAGTTAAGAAAACATAAAAATAACATATACTATTAAATGTATAAACTTAACTTATAATAACTTGTGTGGTTTGGTTGATTGCATGTTCTAAATGAAGGTCATGCTATCTCAATTTTCAAACTCCAATCTCATTCTTCTAGTTTTTGGCGAAGACACTACGCTGAATTGATTTAGAAGAAGATGGCTTCTCGCATATTATACTGAGAATACTTTATAATACATTACTTGATATATCGTACAATATGTTCACTATGTGAAAACTTCAAGCATTAAATCTCGTGTTACGTCAAACAATTGCTTCTTTTTTAGAGTTTAGCAACGCGTTATATAAGAATTAGTATATATCGGCCTAAATTTATAAGCATTTTAATTTTTTGTATCAAATTTTTTAACACAGATTGTAAAAAATTCTTAGCAAAGTTATGGTTTTTAAATTATAATATTGGTGATTATATTGGAGCGAAATATTTTATTTTTTCCTTCATTACAGAAAAAATAGCAATGAAGGGATTTTCGTTGTAAATGTAATTACTGAAGAAAACTTAAATATGTAAATAGATTTTAATTGTTATCTATACAACTGCAGTTGTTACATAATGCAGAACTCTTGGTCACTGGTGGGAGGAGGGGATATAATGAAGTTACTTGAGTTAATCTCAAAGCGATCAAACTGCGATAGAGAAAGTTGTATCCACTTGAACCAGCCGCAACCACCCCTGCCTACGGCTCGCTAACGTTAGTTTTGAATGCTTTTTAATGGCTCTGGGGCCAAGCTTCGATCTTAATTAACTTATACTAACAAAATAGATACAAGGTTTTGTCTCACAAATTGACTTATAGAGCAATTTCGATATATGGATTAATATATTCCTGACAATGAACAGTTCAATAGTAGACATTTTTACCTTAAGGTTTGAATAACGTAATTACGTTTCATTTCACCAAATGTGAAGTGTTGGATTTTTGAATGCTATTAATAAATTTAGCTATTAATAAATGCTATTAGTTTATATAATCAAAAATATATAACTGGTGAGAAGTCTGAAATGATGGATTGTTTTGTATTTTATTTTCGCGGTAATAAGTTATGTCATTGCATTAAATTTTTTAGATGAATAATGAAAAACTTATGTTTCTAGAATTTCAAAAATACTTACAAAAGGACAGTCAGAATCCCGTCGCTTCGGTAAACATGGGTAGTATATATGAATATTCCAGACGTGTGGCATACTACCTTATATTGCAAACATCCACCTGTTATCTATGAGATAAATGAACGAATTCATACTTCTTGCCTGTAGGTTCCAGAAGCCAAGTTTGAAACAGAGTCGGATTCCACACGCTGTACGAATTGGAGCTTGTAATGGAGTAATAAAAAATAGTCAGTAACAGAAGTAATAACAATACATTCGCACAATACACACATTAACTCCGCTGGCCTTTGCACCCATCTACCTGTCTGTTCTGTGTCATCAGCTGGGAGCAAGTCATCCAAAATCTATTAATCCTCTTTGTAGTGAATTGAAATAATTTAATGGAATATGCTGTATCCATGAGAAACAAAATAAAATGGTCATATACACAAGATACTTGTTACAAGTTAATTTATTGACATAATGATTTAAACTTGATTTTTTATAATTATTGCATACGAAATAAAACTGAAACTTGATTGAATTTAATAAGAAACAATAAAAATGAAAACTTTGGGTTTTGTGTGCCAGCAAATGTCTATGGGTCAGCGAGATCGGTCATGCTTCAGGGATCACGTTGATCCAGGCAGAGTTATAAATACATATACCTAGACCACAGTCTATTCTTGTATAAATATTTAATTAATCATTGTTATTTTTTTCACAAGTTTTTATAATTGTGTTTACAATATAATTTTGAATATTGTAATTGAAAATTAGCATTGACGAACATCTAAGAATAGAAAATTAAAAAAACTCTCTTTGTTTTCTCCAAATAATTTCTACAGAACTTTATAGAAAACAAGAATTTTATCCCGTATTAGTCACTACAGTTATTGCAATTAATGTAATCAAGCTACGTGTTCCTAGAATATACTCAGACGGTTGAACAATTTTTTAATAACAGCAATATTTAGTGGCATGTAGTACTTTGCATATTGATCTGGTTTTAACAAATTCCTTCCTAAAGACCAACATTTCTTACAATCACTTCAGTTAGTATGCAACTGAATAATGCAACTTAAGGGCCTACCAGCATTAAAATCTGTTAATTTGTTACTTTATTAATTTTTAATTACAATTATTAGTGTCGAATATCCACTGTAATAAATCAAATATCTACATAAAATATAGATTAAAATATAGAAATTATTTCAGAGGTTATATAAACCCACTATACTTTTATTGCAAATAAATGTTGAAATTTATTATAAACATAGATAAAAGCTGTTGGTCATATTTTTTTTACCCTAAATTTTTACAAAAATTGTATACCATTTGTGCATTTGAATTTGTTGTCTCACACAAAATGTAAATTTACCAAAAAAATTGTGATGAAACAATATACAGTTTAGTCATGTTTTAAATAGAAGATTTATTACACTTTTGCTCGTTGTATAAAATAATATATTAAGGTATATAGATATGAAATTTTTATAATTATATGATTCTTCATCATATAGTGTATGAGTAACAAAATTTGTGATGGGTTTTTAAAATAACGGGTATTTGGAATATTTATTGATAAAATATTATTTCATACATTATTTAGCCAAATAGATAAAGAATATATGGTAATAGTGGGAGTCTATTGAAATATTCATATAACAATAATATAATAATCAGAAGGTTACCTAGCAATAAAAATACAAATGCTGAAACACACCGTATATAAACGTAAATACCTGATTTCTGTTATTTAAAGTACATAAAGATTCACAGTGATTACGTTATTCAGAACACTCGGTCACTGGAGGATTTATAATGAAGTAGTGGAAGTTAGCTGAGATAATCTCAGAGCGATCAAACTGTGATAGGGAAAGTTGTATCCGCTGGAACCAGCCGCAACCAGCCCTGCCTGCCGCCCGCTCTGAATAGATTGAATAGTTTTGCATGTGTTGGCTACGGAGCCGAGCTTCAAGTATTCATTAACTTCTATTACCAAAATATGATACAAAATTACGTCTCATATTTGTTATGATGAATTTCCTAAGCAATTATCATAGGAAATAGAGTATCAGTCGTAATAAGCAGATAGATTTTGAGAAATATAAAATATTTTATAAATTTTTTTATTAACATCGAAAACCCATTGAGAACAAAATATTATAACAAAAGGTTTAGTAGATCTTAAATATATTCCAAAAATACTTTTTGTTTTTTTCTTAATAGATCACTGAGTTCTGAATTTAAAAAATTGTAAACGTCCGCTGTATTGAAACGAAATGGACTTTTTAAATGGGAAACTTTGCCAAGTTTGATCTTTTTCAGCATTATTATAGACTTTGGTATAAAATTTCTTATGGAATTTTCGTGTAATCAGTATCTCAAAAACCAATAGTACGAACATAAAATTGCTCATTTAAAATGTAAATCTTATTAGCTATTTTATTTGTTATATACAAAATAATGCAGATATGAATTTTACAATTTTAAAGAGCTGCTATATTGAAACGAAATGGCGTACCAAGGTGGCCAACGAACATAGTTGATACATTTATGGCATTTTTATACCAACTTTCTGCTTGCTTGGGATGTTTTTGGTGCAGTTATCGTTTCCACAAGCTGCATAGTAAGTATGTAATAGAGTATGAAAAGATATTCTCCAACGTTCGGCCAAATTCCCTGGAATACCTTGCAGTTTTATTGAACTCAGTGTTACGTATAGAAATAAAACCTCACATAATCTCTATAGTTTACTAAAGTCTATAGGTTAGATTGTTTTCAAGGCATCGTGTGGTCTGACAGACAGACAAACAAACATAAATGACATATTTTAGCCTCTTGAGTATAAAATTAAAATGTTTTAACAAATTATTAAAAATTAATAAACAAAAATGACGAATTTAAAAGTTTTTTAATAGTGAAGTACAATTTGCATATCATATAACAGCCGTGGTAGACGAAACTTACATCATGCTCACAACCTGAGCCTGTGTGAATATCTGGCGTTGTAAATCAAGGGCTGCGGTTGCACACCGCTTTGCCATTCTGTTTTTGAGCGCTCTAAATCATAGAGCTAGGTAATTTTATAATGTTGCTCCATCAATTACTTACTAACAGCGTGTTTCTAACCAGAACTTTAGTGCATTCTACAGATGCTTCTTTTACTTTTACTTGTTCACTTTAGAGCATTATATTGTTGAAATAACAAAATCGATATGTATTGCATATCGTACAGTTTGTATAAGATCAAAAAAAGCAGTGGTTGGAAGAAATATAATTGCTGCTACTTATTTATGTATAACTTAAGTACATTTCATATTCGTAGTTAAAGGTTCTTTCTAGAAATTTTCTAAAAATTTATTTGGTTTTACATAGGGTATATTTATACAAAATTAGTTTTTCAAATATAACTCTCTTAAGGGGAAGTCGACCTCCAAATTTTTAAATTTTTTCGATTTTCTTATCTTGTCATATTTGAGTAGCTTAAATCTTCTAGTTTTATGGGCAATATATAGGACTATATGTAATGTTTTATTTTGTTTAGACCATGAAAAAATGTGTTAACACAAGCTTGCACAATGTTATGAGTAAGATTTACTGTCCCGCCGCCCAGCTCTGAGCTACAGAACTTTTTACAGTTACTTATAGTTTTGATTACGGTTATGTTGTATGGTCTTTGTATTTAAGGTCTTTGGAAATACTACTTTTTATTCCCAGCTGATGTTTTTTGTATTGGTACGACTGCAAATAATCATCATATGTCCAGTTTAGTTGTATGTGTTTTGATGAATTGTTGTTTGTGAGTGTTCAAGAGGTTTTATCTGAGAAATATTTTTGTTAGGTACTCTGTAGGAATTTTTTGAAAATGCCTAGAATAAGAAGAGTGTTTAATAAGAGAAAGAATGTTGGCTGACATGGTAGTGTTAGCACCAATGAACAAACCCCAAGTACAAGTGGATCTAGGCCTACTTCTTCATGTAAGGATGAAAAGTGCATCAAAAAGGAAATTGACAAGGCACTCAGTTGAGTACAATCAGTTCAGGGACAGTTCCTTTCAATATGGTGTAGTTTTGAACCAATTGATCAACAACCTAGCAGTGTGTAAGGAATGTGGTGGTTCACTGAAATTGATAATATCTAACCGAGTAGGCCTAGCCTACACAATGAGTTTGGAGTGCGACAACTTCAAATGTGAGGCCAAAGTAAGCCAGGAAAAACAGTGCTAAAGCTACTGTAGAAAATAGTGACAGGATTTATTACGACGTAAATCTCCGGTTTGTTTACGCACTTCGAGCAATCGGTATCGGACAAGAGACTGGCGAACATTTGCTGGCAAAATTAATTTCAACCAACCTTCAAAGTTTTCTTTCTACCAACAAAGTTCCTCTGTCAGCTTCTCAAAAGGTCTGTGTTGAGTCTATGAAAGAGGCTGTTGAAGAAGCGGTGGATGAAAATGATTGTTGTCGTGACATTGCAGCTGCGTTCGATGGCAGTTGGCAAAGGCGTGGGTTTTCCTCGCTGAATGGTGTTTTTGATCAACTGGCCAACTTCTTGATTGTGCTATTTTCTCTAAATATTGTATCTGCAAATTGAGGTTTGAAGGCAAACACAATGAGAACTGTGTAGCCAACTACGCAGGAACTAGCGGCGGGATGGAGGTAGAGGGCGTGCGGCAGATCTTCAACCGATCGGAAGAGAACTACGGTGTACGCTACAAGTATTACCTCGGGGACGGAGATTCAAAGGGATTTAGTGTTATCTCTGCAGAAAAAATCTATGGTGACCAGCTTGAAGTCGAAAAGTTAGAATGCTTAGCCTATGTTAAAAAAAGAATGGGTTCACGTCTTCGAGCCTTCAAACAGAAAAAATTCGAAGGTCGTGTTGTCCGATGGAAAGGACTATCGGTGGCAAAGGTAGGCTAACCCTGGTTGCAATAAATACCATCCAGCTATACTACGGGCTTAGCTATAAGAAGAAACAAGGACCAAGGTGTAGAAAAAATACAGAAAGACATATGGGCCACTTACTTCCACCTCTGTTCTACAAACGACAACCCGCAACACAATTTGTGTCCCAAAAGTAGAAAAATACCTGGTGCAAATATCAGAAGTCGGTCCTGGAAGGTTCTCCATACGATCATGAAGAGCACACTCATCTGCCAGAAGTTGTGATGATGCAAATAGAACACCATTTCAGAGACCTATCGAATCCGTTGCTCTTAGCAAAGTGCACGCATGGCGGTACCCCAAAAACGTTAGTGAATCGCTGAACAGTATAATAGGGAGCCGAATCCTGTGAAAGTGTTTGTTCGAGTTGATATACTGAAAAACAGTGTTTATGAAGCAGTGTCCAGCTACAACAAGGGAAATGTGTCCATGTGTCTCGTGATTAAAGTGCTAGGCCAGAACTGGGCCAAAATTGCGTCACGGCACTAAAGAAAAGTGACGCGGTACGAATTCAAAAAGCCGAAAAGCCGTCAACGAAATAGCAAATATATGCCGAAAAGGACACTACAATTGAAAAGGATGCTATTAGAGGAATGTGAAAGAAGAAGGTGAAGACAACCCATCCTATGTTCCAGGACAGTACTAAAATGTAAAATTCCTACAAACTTCAATTACATTTATTTTCATTCGCGATTTTGAAAATTATGTGTTTTTTTCCCTTCAAGTACATTTTTTTGAAAAGTATAATAGATAGAGGCCTGAAAACTTTTACACATACGCACAAAGTACCAATAAAAACCCTGTTTTAAAAAATCAAAAGACTAAAACTTTTTAAAGTTATGAAAGCTTTTTTTTTAAAAAATCTTAAAAACGGTTGCCAAGCAACTTTAAACAAAACAAGCTTATGCAAGTGTGTACTAAATACCGTAAAATAAGCATATTACAGTTTCAGCCTGATATCTCTGCAGGGTTTTGTGTAAAGTGTACCTAAGTTAACATTGAGAAGTATAGGAGGGACGACTCCCCTTAAATCAATAGTTTTAAAAATAAACGATATAATAATTTGGCAATGTTTGGACTATGAATGAATCCAGTATAGTATCCAATTGGACAAGCTTGTAACTGAAAATACAGCGGCTTGTAGTCTTGTAGTCAGTTTATGACAGCTGATGTTATTTGTCGTCCAGCAATTAATTACTGATTTCACCTGAAACTGCTGCCTGCGTTACTTTGGTTATATTATTTCGTTTGTGTTGTACTAGATTTGATTTGATTTGATAATTTGTGTTGAAAATGTTCCAATTGTGGTATTAACGAGAATATTGTCACATTGGTGGCAGATGTCTTGAGATATACAGAAGTGAGTGAGAGAATGATTTTAAGATATTTCAATATCAATTTTCCAGCTTCACTGTAACATACCTGAAAGTGTTACAAACAGAAAAAGGGGCCCAAACTTTCTAGAACAAATCATTTCCAAATTTTCAACCTGACCATCAGTTACTACGATTTATATTTTATATCCTTTAAAAACTATTACATAAATACTTGCTAATATCAGGAAACATAATAAAATTGTTTCGATCTGTTATCAAAAACCAATAGATCGCAGACAAAATTTAACTTGCTTACATGTTGTAAAAGGCTCTGATTCTTTTTACTCTAATGAGTTAAGCTTAAATAATTCTGTCAGATAATATAAAGCAATGAACTGATGACATGGAAATAATTACTGCACATTGCAATATCCGACATAGTACTTATAGAATTTTAGATTTATTTTTAAGGCAGTAGGACAAAGATTACAAAGTTGTTAAAAGTGCCAGATACCGTGTCAAAATCTTTAAATAAGTTTATGGATAATATAAATTTTATTCGTCTCAAGCTGTAGTTCGAATTGAAATCGACAATGTTTTTACTATATCAATGGACATAGTATATATATATATATAAGCTGTTTCCTAATAACCAGTTTGTTCAATCATTGCGTGCGTTTTCCATAAAGCTCTCGCATATCATTAAACGTAAACAATTCGTTAAGCTGGAGAGCAATTTCTTACACAGCGATTTTTAGTTTATTTAATAAAGCTCTCTTTATTTTCCAAGAAAAATAACAGTACAAATAATAACAAATAATATTCGAGAAGTTGCTGCTCTATTATGTTCAGCGATGAGTATATCCCTTTGTATTAAAATTTAAATATTGATGTTCGACCATTTTGTGAATTCACGGAAGAAAAAATACAACGAGATTTATTGTGATGTCAGAACTATTAACCGGAAAAATTACATTTAGTTACAAAGAGAAATAGACTGTAGTATTCCAGGAATAAAAATGAAGAGACGCACCAAAGAAATATTGTCCGTTACTTCCTCCGATTTTCAGCTTCAATAACCAGTATTAAAAAACCAAAATAACAAAATTGAGACACTAGTAGTTCTTTATTTTCATATAGCATTAATAACGATTTTTATATATCAATTAATTTTTATATTCATTGTAGAAGTGTATGTGTACAATGAAGCAAGTTGTTATTTTTTTAAATTGTATAGAGTTCATTTATTTATGTTGTGTAAAGAAATTTTAATATTAATTTGTGTAACTGCCAGCAGTTTAGTTTAGTTTAGTTTTTTTATGTAAAGTTCATATTAAGAGTACATTAATTTTAGTTAGGATAGCTGTTTTGGGAATAAAGGTTTTGTACTTTGTTTGTGCTATATCATGTCCTGTAGCTGTCATGTAAAATTGAAAATAAATAAATAAAATAAAGAAATAAATAAATAATTTACAATATACAGTCCTTTTCAATACGTTAAGGGGATACCTAAGGTTATTATATTGCTTCACAATGTCATACAAACCACCACCTTTAGTTTTCCACCTTTTTATTTAATCTGACAATTAAGTGTTAATGGCATATTAATAGTTTTATGGTTATGTGTATCCGTGGCATTGTTTAAAAAATTTAATGCTGCTATAAGTGCTAATGTTCATTTCGAAAATATTACCGGTACACGCGAACAATAATTGACTAGCGAAGCGAACAAGAGTATCACCTTGGTGTTTATTAATAAAGAAGTAGTGCACAATAACCCTTTTGTGTTTAACTTATATGGATTTTTTTACAATAAAAGTTGATAAAATAGATACTGTTAATATATGAGGAATGTTTTGCCATTGAATCTATTTCTATTAGGTAGGAAGCGCCACGAAACAAATGTAACAGTACACAGAAACCTTTCTAGTAAATAAATACTAACCTGGAAAGAGTTCATAAAAATATAAAAATTAACCAATTTTTAAAGCCAGCATATAGTATTATTTATACAACATTTTCAATAGGATTTTAATCACAATTATAACACACTAGACATCACAGCAGTAAGAAAAAAAATTATAATTATAGTTTCACAAACAGAATCTCACTGAAATCTAATAGTTTTGCTGGTGGCAAGAAGCAAGCAGTCAAGGTAGCAAAAACAATTTCATTCAAGAAATGATCCATTTAAATGCAGATACGTCAACGCCATGACAGCCGATTGTTTATAAATCTGCCATCCCACGTTTTACTGAGATACTCCAGTTTTCTTAACAAAGTAACTTAGTATAGAGTTGACCTGTGTCTATCCGACCGAATCCCAAACTCAGATCTCTGAAAGTAGATATTGTTAAGTTGAAAACAGTCATCATTAAAAGTCAAATGTTACTCACGCAATTATTCTCCAATCAACCCACCAATTTTATATAAACTAATTCGCTGTACATTGAACGCCTTTGCGTGAATATGTTTATTTATTTTGAATGTATTTCAAATAAGGTAAAGTAAAATAAGTTTTATATAATAATAATAAAAAAGTGTTACTGGATTATCAATTATTAATTTTTTAGCAGTTGATATTTTCCAGGAAAACGTTAAGCTTTCCCCTAGTTAGGTACTGAGCTATAATAATAATAAAAACATAATAATTATACTGAATACAAGTAATTGAAGAATGTAGTTCATTAGGAACACAGTATTTTTATATTACAAGTAACAGGCCAGATCTTAACAGCGAGCTTGGAGGAGAAAAATGCGCTTTATTATACAATATAAAGTAATTGATTATTACAAACTATAATATAAATACAGTAGTATATTCATGAACCCATTGCTATTTTACCCGTAGAGTTATCAATAATTAATGCCTTTGCCTTTCTTGTAGTTTGTTGTTACGATGAAGCTATTTGTGGGTTTGGACCAAAATCAAAGTATAGTTATAACATCGTTATTCAGCTAAAAAATATTTTTTCTGCAGTAATAAATTATCGACTAAAAACCTTTTTCATGGTAAATTTATAAACATCTTCACACAGGCCGCTTCATATTAACAGGTTTTTGACAATTTCATTATTTTGGGATATTCTTTCATAAAAAAGTACTAATAAGGCAGTAACCACTTTATAATTCGAAAAAATGCTAAGAAAACTAAATGAAAAACAATTTGAGTGCTTATAAACTTTTAAGTGTTCATCTTTGGTCAGTGCTAATTAGACTATAAAATTTCTCTGCAAATATAGTCGGAAAATAAATTTTCAAAATATTTCAATAAATATAAGTAATTAGGATAAGTAATAAAGACTAAGTGTAATCGAAGAAAGTGAGAAATTTTAGGTATTTTGTTAGATTTGTTTGTATAAAATGTGTAGTGGTTTGTTTTACTTCAGAATTTTCATTGTAATTATTCATTATAACTAACAATACCCAAATTAATTTCCTAGTTTAATATCAATATTTATAGTAAAAAATACCGATAAAAATTAAAGCCTACATTTTTATGATATTTTTGTACCCCAATTTATTTTTGAAGTTATATATCTATGTTTGAAAAATATTGATTATTAAAATTATATATCCATTTATAATCAAATAATACTGAGACAAAATTGGAATAAAAAATTGTGATAAATGTATTACGTTTTTAATATAGTTAATCATATATATATATATATATATATATATATATATATATATATATATATATATATGTATGTATAGGTACAGGGAATTATAGGCTGTATCTTAAATTTTAAAATTATTTGTGTCACAACATTGTCAATACATATAAATCTGAGCTATCAAATTTTTCCCAAATAACATACGATTATAAATGAACACTAGTAGTTACAAATATAATGTCAAAGGCTTTGAAAGAAAGAGCAGAATTACCAATAATGTCGCTCGAGAGACAAAACCAATTTATCTACAAAATAGTTGAACTTTTTACCAAAACATGTCGAGATTGCAATAAAAATTTCAATTCAACTGTTTAATGAGATTTTAGTTTTGTTCAGTGTGTATTTGTTAGCTTTTAGACAATTTGAACAAAACCCAGGAAATTATTATGCAAATACCTTATCAGACATTGAAGATGTCTAGAGCTGATTAAACTTTTACTTTGCAGACATTTCTATTTGGAAGCAAGTATTGTTTATCTTAAATAAGTTAAAGAATATCACATCACAGATTATGAAATGCTTAATATTTTAGGATTAAGTTAAAGTTAAAAAATGTGAGTGGTTAAAGTGCATTCTAAACGATTTCGTAGCAACCCAACATCGCGAAAACAATAAATAATTGATGAAACTTGTGCATGTTCATGAGAGGTAATCGATGGATGAGGAGCGAGTGGAAAATAACGAAACTAGACCAATAACTCAATCATTTTTCGCTTATTCTGTCAATTACTTGTTAGTGGGCTATGTAAAAGAAAATGTAAAGAATTTTAAGAGACTAGTTATATTAAAACTATATTAAATTTAGACAATTTTTAAAGTAAAAAGTTAATAAAATTGCATACATACGTTAAAATACTTCTGTTATGTAAGCTATGAAATGCTTATTCATGTTATTATTATAAAGAACGGATGAAAGTTAAAATTGCATTGCTTTTATATATAAAAAGCAAGTGCCACAACCGAAAAGACTTTATTTTTTTACTTAAATGACAACACTTTACAAATACCACATAATTTTACAATATGATCCCTATAAGGCATAATCTTAAGAATACGTACTTATTACTGAATAGCTAATATAAAATAACTTTAAAAACTTCCGCTCTGACGTGCAAAAGTAGCATAAGCGTGTATGTTGATATATTTTACTAACAGCTACAGGGATTTTACAAGATTTAAGATACAGTAGACAATTATTTTTATCGTACATAATAAAATATTTGTAACTGCTGAAAACATGACGTCTACTTTTTGTTATATCTGACTAATATTAATTCTAAAAATGGGAAGTGTCTCTGATGAAATTGTCATAACGTGACTTGTAATATAGTACACTGTACCTAAATATATAAATATATCAGATCTGTATAATACCAAGTGGAAATCAGAGCTATAGCCATACAAGTTTAGACATGCAATGCTTGTGATTAAGGTAGTTATAGATACCGGCTTCAAATTCTAACTTCGGCTAACTATGGTTATTATAACCTCCATTGTAATTATGATTAACCCTTACAAAATTGATGTAGAAAATGAAGTTCCTGGTTTGAAAATCTTTATATAATTTAATAACTAATAACATTTTAAATACGTACAAACTATTTTACACGTCACCAATCTTGAAATTGGCAACTTTGATTTGTTGAAAACGTTCCCCTTAAACGTATATTTTAGTAACAGTTTATCTTAATTTAATACCAGAAGTAGACTATATAATTCGTATCTATATACCTTTAAAGTAGGAGTAATCACACTACGCGTTGCTTAACTGACTTTGCTGAGGTAGCCTCAGTACTGTAAATTAACAATGACCTGTCCAATGACATCGTGTGACTACCAATGTTTGCAGCTATGCTTTCCATGCTTTTCCCGTTAGATAAATGTGTCAATGTTTTTATTGTACTTAGTATATAGAATATAACAAATCAATCAGATAAATATAATTTAAAATAATACTGAAATTAAAATATATTACGTTATGCATATAGTAAAAAAGCGATCTGATCCTTAAAAGATCCAATGGATAAAAATAGAATTGAAGGAGTAATTGAGTAGTTACCACCTTAGGACCAAACAAAAGGTAAACGTATCACCTTAGTCTTCCATATTTATGAAGGGGAACAGGTTCGAATATCGTCGGACCCTTCAGGCCAAAATACTAGTTTGTACAATAACATAATGATTGCTTACAGTGAGTTTTAAATTATGCTTTAGAACATAAAATTTGTAATTAAATATTATTATATTATACTGTATGTAATATTATAGTAATCTTTTAAAAGTTTGAACAGCCACCATCTGCATCCCAAATATTTCTCGATATATTTTCAAAGATGAATATTTTAGTGCTGAGTATCTTTTTATTTTATTTTTCTAAAACACTGTTCTTAAAATATCGTTCAATATTGTTCTTTTAAGTCTACAATCAAGATGGACGCCAGTATAGTGAGTACGGCTCTTAAAAATCCACATGTGCAGGTTTTACATACTCTCTAGAAGAGATTTGGACAATAGCCCTCAAACATTTAAAAACTAAAAGAAAACCATTAGTGATATCAACCACTCTGGTTTATAAACGATGTTTACATGTACCATCACATCATTACGTCTGCACAAACAACATCCAATTGTGGGTAATTTATAGCGTATCATGTTTTGTTGAAACCAACACAAACAACGATCCCTATTTTAGTAACAACGGTTTGAAATGTGATTGTTAGAAGTTTTGCATTTTTTAGATTAATATTTTGTAAACTTTACTATCATCATTATCAAATCCATATCTATTATAGTTTGATTTTTCCAAAGATGTCACTTTTAACGTAATACTAGGTCAAGTACGCCACACCAGGTATTATAGCAGACGTCACTGAAGTTGCATGCAAAATTTAAAATGTGTACTTCATTAATTCTCGTGATCTCCTGTGACAGAGAAAGAAACAGAAATGAGAGTGACATAAAAATTACGCATCATAGAACTCGTTCCTTTAGAAATGAAGTTTCATGCAAACTTTATTTAATGCAAAATTTAAAGTTTAAATAAGAATTATTTATATAATTATTTTTGCTTGATATTATTGCATTATAGTTTTTGTTCTATTAACTGGATTCATATCAGTGTTTAAATAATCAAAGTCTACACACCAAATTACTATAAAATTATGTATGTTTTGGGATAGTTAGGCTTCATGTGTAACGTGTCACATATTCGCATCACTTATGAGTGTATTTATTTTGCTTAAAAATATATTTACTTTTATATTTTCTCGTTGCCATCACGTATGTCCTTTACGCCAACTAAAATAATTTAGCTAACGCTCAGTCAAATTCAATGATGTGACATGTACCATCATATAACTGAATATTCCTCATATCTACATTTTAAGCCTGTTTCTTATTAGGATATCGTGCAAAAGTATAGAACATTATATAGAATGACACACAGGCAGACCGATTGAAGGAACACTTTTAAGTCCCACAAGTGATAGCCTTCTCTAACGCTCAGCCAATTGTATATTTTTAACAAATAAAATAGCGACAATTAAACATAGGACAGTTTTGTCTAACAACAGAACAGGTTATAAGTCAATCATGAAGCGTATATCTGAAAGTAAAGATAGGTTAAAATTCAGATTTATTGATTATTGTATTCTACAGAGTATATGGACCACAAGGACGTTCAGAGTTGTTCAGAAGAAACAGTATTTGCTATGAGGGTCCAAAATTATTCCATACAAAGCCCAATTTTCAATTGAAATCAATAAGAGCGCTCAGGATTTTGTGAGGGAGTGAGTTTGGCCCTTGGGATCCCCACACTTGGTTTTGAACTGCTTATGACCTTTCCTTAATTCTTTCTAATGAAAATTCAGATCTCTTGTAGTTAAAGCCCTTCAGACAATACAGAAAACAAGAGAAAAAAAACAACGTTTGCAAATCTTATATTAAAAAAGGTAATATTGGCTAAAAATGACAAATACAAATTTTTATAATAGGAATTGAATATTTGAGATAAGTATGACATGTTGTAGCATGACTTTTTACATTGTCGATTAAAGTAATAATAAATTGAAAACGTATTTCAATGTGTAGAAAATTAAACCCCTGAAAGGTCCCTACTCCATAGTTAAATAGTGGACATTTGCAACTTCACATTTCCAGTAACGAATACATTGAAAACTGGTATAGTATACATAAGGGAACAATAGTGGAAAGGGTTGATTTAATATTAATGTTGACTTTAATTACAGTTTATCTTCCTTTCAGTGCAGCTTCTGGAATCTGACGCTCTTACAAACTTGACTCGTGGAATTTGGAGTCATGCCAGAATGTGAAATGGAGCTAAACCTAACATTCACATTGAACCAAACCTTCCCACTATATCAAATTAATGTCTAAAAAACTAGGTTACACTATATGTTGTAGTATATGTGTCTCTGATGATTTAACGATGTAAAGAGTTAACTTGAGCTCCTTCTTCACCGAATGTTTTCGCTGTCTCCAGGAGTCAAATCTATGACAGCGGACAATTCCAGGCTATGCTCTAAAAGGAAGGTAAACTGGAGCTATACCTTTTCCGCCGACGCATTGTTATCTTAAAATTAGCTTATCCAAAAAACTTACGTATATTTAAAAAATTATTAGCAGAATGCGTTATTGATTTGAATAGTGTAATATCAAAAGTTATTTCATGCTCGTAAATAATATTTCTGTACGTATTAAGAATATAAAAATAACCGATTGTGTTTCATTGTGGTACCTGCAACTCATCCTTCTATTTAAAGCTGGCTAAATAATTATTTTGTACGGCAAAAGCTAACTGTAGTCTGTCTTGTCGTAGGAGAATAGCTCAGCTTACGCCCACACGTTGCTTGGATTACACTTAATTGCACGGGTCGACACCCTTACCGAGATCAGCTTGCTTGTACATGTTAGTAACTTTACCCTTTTGTTAAGAAAATATTACGTCACTTCAAACCAGTCCATTAACGTATTTATTCCTTACACACATCTATTTATTCCTAACTCTATCTATTTTGGAAAATGAAGGTATTGTTGGGAGACTATTGATATAATGTTTTGTGTATATTATTTTTTGTAGACATAATGATTTCCAAAGAAGGTGTAACATTTTAGATAAAGTGGTACTAGTTTGTAGTGATTTTTACAAATTGTACTATCCATTCTTCAAAAACATATCGCAAGCTAAAAATATCATAAGGGCAGTTCATTTTTACCGCCTAAAATCGTACAGCTTGATTTAAAATCGTCACCCCCTGCATTTTTATTACATAATAAATACAATTATTATCTCAAAACAAAATATAAATATATTAACTTATGAAATGATAGTTAAGTTATTAGCTGAATGTTTGCGAAGTCTATAAATAAAGGGGCTATAGATTTTATTTATATCTGTCTGGCTGTCTTTTCGTACGATATCTCGAAGCTTAATTGACATATAGACTTAAATCTTACATGAAGCTTTAATTTCATACGAGCACATTGGGTTTAGATGATAGTGCAAATCACCCTATGGGATTTAGCTGAGTTATGGTAAAAATTTTGACCTTGCTCTTACGGATAGCTACGAAAGCAACGAAAATTTGCAGAATAAATGCATTTTTAAACAAGCTGAGTACAATCATATAACATTTTTAACACGTTTTATGTCTATTTATGAAGTGAAATAAAAATAAAAGAGTGGAAAGTCAATGTTAAAATAGTGTAAAGATTTGATTTTACTTTTACTAACTTACCTAGCTCATTGGAACTTTTATTATTCAAACATGTTAACGAAATGTATATAATTAAAAAATGTGAATATTATCACGTGGAAAGTTATTTTGAGAACGATTTCATTTCTGGACATTGTTCCAGTAACCACAGTTTTTATCATCATTGTACCAGGGGTATATAAGGTTTTTTCTGTACGATTGTCTGTATATCTCGTCACAGGACATCTCGCGATGAAATAAGACATAGATTTGAAATTTTAAAAGCAACGTCAAAGAAATATCTTTGCACTTCAATTTATTCTTCAAAGTCATAATATTTTTTCCTCATTCGAAAATAATTCGTTTTTAATCTCTATGTACTGCATACCATGCAATAACCATAAAATAAGAATGAGCTGTTGGTATTATTTTAGAGGAAGCCGTTTGTCATATAAAAGTTTTAGTTTGCCACTGGCCGAGTCACTAATTACTACTTTAAGTAATAAAACAAGGCAGTAATAAACCTTGGTAGTTGAAGTATGTGATTACTTGACGAGGTTTTACAGGTATAGCCTGTAGTTAACAGTAGTAATAACGCTCGATTTATCACCTGAGGGAACCCCATCAACCTCGATGACATATTTGGGTGTCGGCAACTTTGTTGTCGGATGTCACACTGACCACCTCATCACCTCTCTTGTCAACTTCAGCCTTTCCAATCAACGTCAAGGCCTCTATCCCAACTGTCTCGATACCAGTGATGAAGAACAGATCGTGGATAGTGCACGATTGATGGAGGAAATATTCAAGCTTAAAATTACGAAACATGTAATTAATTCTGAAATTTGGCTCCTCTAATAATAGTCTGATAGTTTTCGCTAATATTTATGTCTCAGCTACAATATCTAGTTGAATCGATACGCGCATTTGCGGATTTTTCGTACAGTCTGAATTGACACCTGACCCCATTACTTATTTATAATTTCTGCACACTGTTGATTTTCTGCTCAATGTGATTTTTAACGCGATCGGATCAGGGAACCAACGCACCTATATATGCGGCTTATTTACAGTTAAGGTTATGAGGCCGAATTTCAATGTTTGAATAGTAAACTGAAATCGACGAATTCCACTAGCAAAAATGAAAACGGGTCATAGACAGAAAAAAAGGCAAAGGAATAAATAAAATCAACAAATACACTCACATAGAAATCAGAAAACCTCTAAAAGATTTGACCACTCAATAATGTCAATGTAGTACAAGCCTATATGAGCAGAACAAATAAAAATTAAAAAATATACAAAAAAAAACACCTATTAGTAACACGCAAGTAGACCGAAGACTCTGTAAAAAGTAAAGTCGTGATAACAGAAGCTGATAGCTACACAAATGATATTAATGTATAAATATAAACTTAGTATATTAATTCAAACAAACTCTCCAATAACATAAAGTTTTTTATTTTCGTGAGGCCTTTCGTACTCAATGAGTACATCTTCGGACTCACACAACTGAATGAAAGTAATAATAACAATAGTAACATAAACAATTTTGTACTAAATAAAAACATATGTCATTAAAAATACAAAGAGGTAATATTCTATGACAGCACAGTATGTTATATGTATATATAAAAATAAAGTTTATATTTAGTTAAATCAAATAAAGTAACGGTGAATTTTGAAAAGGTCCAGGTTCGTTGTTTACTAGATTATTTTGGTTCTTTTTTATAAAAATGGTTTCATATGCATCAAGGAATTTTTTATTTTGTACTTCTTTTAATAATTTTGCATTTGAAAAAGAGTGTCCAGTTTGAAGTGCATGTTTTACACTTAACTAACTAACAACGAACCTGGACCTTTTCAAAATTCACCGTTACTTTATTTGATTTAACTAAATATAAACTTTATTTTTATATATACATATAACATACTGTGCTGTCATAGAATATTACCTCTTTGTATTTTTAATGACATATGTTTTTTATTTAGTACAAAATTGTTTATGTTACTATTGTTATTATTACTTTCATTCAGTTGTGTGAGTCCGAAGATGTACTCATTGAGTACGAAAGGCCTCACAAAAATAAAAAACTTTACAATCTGAATAATGTTTTAAGTTTTTTTGCGATATATTTATTTATTTACCTAAAATTATTTTAAACTTAAAATTTGTGTTTTTTACACGTATATACTCAAAGGTGATGTAAACAAAGTATTCAAGTAAACTTACTTTCAAATACAAGCCACTATGATTTCAGTCTTATGTGTTTCAGTACTAATAAAATTATTGTCATCATAAAAATAGGTACGGTAATTCAAGATAAATTAATTTTTCAATTACATTGTTATACTGTCCAATGTATTTAGTTATAGTGCTGGGTAATTGCACTAAAAACTAAGAGTCGCAACAGGTTCTAATGAGGTCGTGTGCAAAATTCCAAATTTGTCACATTTATAATTGGTCCAAGAGCTGATAGCCAGTCTGTACTTTATAAGCACGTAATCAAATTTTTATTGAATTCTATAGAGGAATGTTTTCTAAGGAACAAATCCATCCTGATTTTTGCAAATATTGCTGGATAATATAGTTTTCAAATTACACTTTTTCTAAATTTATACATATAAAGAGTACCGTCAGACATATAATAGTTATATCATCGTCAGACAACTAAATAAAGTAGCTGGAAGTCACAACTTGAAGTTCTGCATAACTGTTCATGCACACAGATGGACAGACTTTTGGTTTTTTCGTTCTCTTAAGACAAGAAGCTTATAAATTGCACTTAGTCCTGTAAGAACCTTTGTGCTGCTTCCGGAGTGCTAGGAGTGACAGCCCTTTGGTTGATAGTTTGATACAATGTATGCATTAAAAGAAGCCTATTATTTAAATCTATTAATAGTTTTAAAAGTGTACTTAACTAAACACCACCCAAATGAGAATGTTAAAATTATTAATCTTAACGAAATAAAGAGTGCTGAATTGTTTAATAATGAAACCATCAACCATAATAAATCATTAAAGATTCATAAGCTATTCAATCAGGGTGTTGTTAATAATTTATATTACGACATAATTGTATCAATCACCGCAATAAAAGGTAACTAACGACGATAATTAGCGATCATGACAGCCCTGTAGTGTACGTGTCATTATAATTCCCACGTGACATTGAGTAATTTGTAAATGTTCATTTTGCATAACGCTTCAAAGATCCGTTAGCGTCTTGTGAGCAATTAAATGCTTCATTAAATCGTTTCAAAACTTGAATTAATGTATCATGAAATTATATAGCCTAATTAAATGTCGATAAAAATACATATATTGTTAATTCATTAGTAGGTTAATAAAAACCACCCATAAAAATATATGAACAAAGGTCCATTGTATCCAATTACGTTTTTATGCTAATACAATGAAAGTAAAAAATCTTGTATTGTAGAAAAAGAAAATAATACTGGTATTAAAATAAGTAATATATAACTGATAAAACAGGACCTCAGCGCAGGAGACATAAGAAACAGAAAGTAATGAACTGTAGCGTGATCCCTGGTAACTAATGGATCCTACAGAGAGAGTTTCCTGAGCGCCTTCTCAAAAGATCGTCCTTAATTGTGTTTGAACTCAGATAAATTTTTAAACTGTCTTTAATAGCTTATTGTACCACATTTATTACAATACTATGTTAATAAATCGTTATCATCACCGCAAGAATCACCAATAAAAATGTATTTCTCTTTAGCATTAAATAGTATATTTTTTCTTTAATGTTCTAAACTGGTTGCAGTTTTACATCTGATAACATCTGATATTAATACACTTATTCTTATACTTTGAAGATGTCGAATTATTTTAATATGTCATATGTTTTTAACAGCTAGATTACAACTTTCTAAAACTAAGGCAATATAATTTTCACTACCGATAAAGTCCCTTCTTTTCTTTAATTTCTAATAGTTGTGTAAGGGGTGATTGCCTTTGATTGGTTCAGCTGGGCAACAGTATTTACATCGGCTAATCAAGTTGATCCAACGAAACGTGTTACCCTATGTATGCTAACTAACATGCTGTTGTACTATTAGTGGGTAATCCTGTGGACCTATATGTGGTAAGGGTAATGTACTAGCACATATAATTCAGCCTCTCTTGGGATGAAGGCATTGGCTACCTGCCTACCTCTAGAAGATGCTTTGAATTACCTCAGGGATAAATGATTTCTATATGCGACGATTCATAGGCAGCGCGGGAAAAACTTAGTAGCCAGCTCTGAATTCATCAATGGAAACGTAAATTTATGATTCAATTTTATTTCCAAGCAAATAAATTTTAAACATTTCAAAGATTTCTCAGTAATTTGTGTTTGTATCCTTTAATTAATGAGATCTATAGTATTTATTTTCTTTTTCGTTACTTGTTGTTGCAGTTCTTACTTTTTTGTTTTGTTTTGTAAACTGTTACTTTTATAACATATTTATCACCTTTGTACGTGTCTATACGCTACTGTTAACTATTTATTTACATTGCATTATTTGCCATCTCTTTTCACGTTATTGTGAAATGGTCTGTACCGTTGGAATAAATAAGTGAATAAATTTCATATTCAGTTACGTGATAAACATCATCTCTAGAGATGCCTTTTTGTTCGTCAGGATACTTCGGTCCCGCATAGGATTCGGGGTATGTAACAAGTACATTAGTTTCAAACCGTTCAGAAACTGAGATTAACTTATTATCTCATAGAAAAAATAATCAATTCAGACTTATCTCAGTTTCACATAGATTTTAAGCTTGCCTATTAAAAATATATATTTATATATCTCGAAATGCTATCATGAGGGAGCATAATGACAAAATCTAAACTGTATTATTCTGAATGAAGTTATTAGAAGACAAAATGATACTAACAAAAACTATATGCAGTAATTTTATAGCCCTCCAAATAATTGTAACGGCCAGGTGATTATTGTAACATTTTTCTGTATATAAGTCCGAGCATACGTTAGCCCCTCGGCACGTATGTAAAAAAACGATACTGTACAAGCAAGAAAATAAAGTTTAATAAATGATCTAGCAGTATTGTTTTAAATGGGTTGTTAATGAAGCCAAATCTACGCTTTCTACCAGAAAAGTTTACTTACCAGCACAACTATAAATGCTAAATAACTATAATGCAACTATAAATATGTGTTTACAGTTGTCTGTTCTATCATATTGGGGCCATATTAGAAAATAAAAATAAAATAATACGTTTAAATATATTGTATGGTTTTATTTTTAATTTTTTCTACCTTAATATTTTAAATTTATTAAGTGTACAACAATATGTTAAATAGACAGGATTTATTGATAATATGAACCTTTATGTGTGGACATTAATTTGTGTTTAAATAGTACAAATTATTCTGCTACAGGAGAACTCAACGTATAAAAATATAACAACAAAATTAAACTTGTTAATTAATGTTATCATGGTCTCCAAAAAAATAGTGATTGCAATTTGAGTTTGTATTTTTCCTTTAAATTTTGACACTGCTTTTATCAGTCCAGTACATCATTATTTTATTGGGATCGTTAATTTTTTTCTCGGTGCAGTATTGAGTACAATTGTAGGAATTTCAGGTAGAGGATAGTAAAAACTGTAATTTTCACTGATTAGATATCCAGAAACATATCGGTAAATATTACCAAGAGTGTAACTGGACGAGTTAGTTGTAATTATTAAAATATATGTTCTGGATTTATGGGCTGTTCATCTTCTATCAGATAGAATAATGTGTTTTCAATTAATTAATTCACTTAAACTCACTGTGCAATTTTACTGCGACCTGCCCCCGCAATGGTGAGGTGAAATCAGAATTTTTTAAATCATTACATTTATTATATTGTTGAGAATGTGTTTCTTTTTAGTATCCAAACAAACTGAGACGTACTGGAGAGTATATACATAATAATATATAAGGGGTAGTTTTAATGTTTAGCAATTTAAATCTCAGTAGGTATTCAAGTAGAAATCTGCATCATGCTCTAAGCCTTACATATAACGGATAGTTTTATTTGAGAACTGTCATCCATCTATAACATTACCATTGTTTGCATAGTTTGTATTATTGTTTTTACTTGCCAAATAACAAAAATATATGAACCAAATGATTTTGCTGTATTAATTTGTGTTTTATTTTTGTGTTACTAGAAACTTCGCCACTATTAAACAACAATAGCTTTTTGTAAAGTAATAAAAATAGTAAATATTAACTTTTCTCCTGACAAGAAGTTACTTTCGAAATAGATTGATAAAAGTAGTGCTATTAATTATAACAGTGTGCCTAAATATGCATTTTAAAACACATGCTGACATTTGAACCTCCCTTATTTATTTTGCTTATAACACCTAACTCGGAAGTAAGAGATGAAACTTTTAAAAGCCAGAAAGTAAAGTGCAAGATTGAAGCGGTTGGAATCTTTTGAATTCAGATTTATTCAAATCACTCCATTAACGACGTATGGACGTATGTCTCCCACCCCCCAAGATTAATATTTGGTTGAATAGCTCCTGAGATTTGGGTGGTAAACAAACCTGGCTTTGAATGAAGTGTTCATACATTCTTTATAATACATTTTAGGTTTCTTATACAAATTCAGAACCACCTTTAGAAAATAAGCTGAGAAACAGGACCAAGTAGAAATCTCTCTGTGTTTCTACTTATAACACTAGTTTAAGTAGGTTCTTTAAAATTGGTTTACTTCTTATTGAGCTGCGTATTTCTTATTGCAATCAGATAAAAATACAAAAAAAATTTAAGAATTTAAAACAGATAAATAAAAAAAATACTTGACTTAAAGTCCGCACTGTAAGGCTGGTTTTAACATGCTTTAAAGAATAAAATTAGCTTTACAGGTTCTTATTTAGCTACAGTAATGATCATTTTCGCATAATGATAATAAATTAGGGAAAAGGAACTAGTTTTACTACCATGATGTCAATAACACACAATATGCTACTTTCTCGTGTTTGCGGTGTCCTATATTATTGACGAGCATTTTTCTTTTTAATTTTATTGTTTGGCCACAACAAGATAAGGCTTCAGCCACTGTACGGCAACTTCGCACCAAATGTCTGATCTATAATAACCAGTCAAACACCGAAATAAAATTTTAACTATGATATTATTTTATCATGGATAATCAAAAGTGAAGAAAATTAAGATGGTACACGACCGGTATTAAACATTTAGCAGAGTGTAACAATTGATATTCGCCTTTTCCTTACTTCAAAATTGACTTAAAACATATGTAATGAAGTAAACTTCCACAAAAACATCTTGTGAACAAACCAATGTTCTCCTTAATTAAAAGTGGTCCTTGGTTTGCTTAAATTTTCAAGCCACGTTAGTTGTTGAAGCTCAGAAATTCGACTACATTGTCATTTCTGAAGTATCAGAACTGACAATGTGAGTCACTCAGTCATATGACTTAAATACAAGTAACGTATACTGATAGGGCTTCCAACAAAATGGATTTTAACACAAGCTCTTTGTAAAACATCCATTGTTAAATTAATATTACTAAAATGTTTTGGGTTCGTCTCCCAAAGGTAAAAGCTAAAATAGATACTTAGGTAAGTCGAAAGTCTCCTGGTGTATAATTGCTGTCCTGACTAAAATTAGTGAGATCTGAGTTCTCTAGGAAGTAATACTTCCTAGAACGATGAACTATATCTATTTCTCAATATATATTTCAGGTCTAAGAACATACCTTAGTATATAATATATTAGCGTTGCAAATTATACTTTCCTAACTTTATTATGTAAAAAAATAAAATCGTTTTCGATTTATTTTAGTCACCAAATATTGTCCCTGAAAACCACACTCTCGGTTCACAACTTTATAAATAGCTTTTAAAACAGCGTACGTTGAGAATATATATATTTTATATATAATTATATAGTGCAATGCTACCTAAAGAAAGAAGTGTGCTTTAATTGCTGTATCTCAGGAAGCGCTATAAAAGTACGCTGTATAATTGAGTAAATAAAAATATACAATAATAATTAAAATTTTTATATATACAAGTCTCTCTTCGTACATTTGGAAATATTCTCATATTGCGACGTGAGTTACCGGTAGATTGTAAAGATTTATTATTTAAATCCAGAATATTTCACCGGTGACTCCTGAAGATGGTGAACTTTGGCGTCTGATAGTTTAATGAAGGTTAGCGCTATGATATTTGTTCCGTTAGGGAGCACCGCTCTGTACAGTGTTTACTTTTTAATTGTCGTGATGTTCACTTTTTATATTCAGCTAAACCAATATTTAAGAAATACACGAACGAAAAAATCAATGAACGTTTAGATTTAGCTCTTCCTTAGAAGCAGATGCAGTAACCTACCAGATAACTATAACAGGTAAAATCAGCTCAATCAAAGGAAACAACTGCGGTCAACCGAGTCTTTAGTAACCTAACTATAAAATATAACTATAATGAAATCTAATATGAAATATTGCTTTAGTAGAAAAACCATGTCTAACATTGATTTAAGCTATTTTACATGTATTTAACTTATACATTATTTTATGCTGTAAGATTTGACAGAGTAAAGAGCTTGTGCTCAGAAAAAATAGGTTTAAAGAACTTTATTATATAAGACAAAAAACGTATAAACAGATATTTTATAAAACGAATACCCTCAGTTTGTTATAAATAAGAGCAAAAGAAACAATAGAAGAATCCATGAGCAAGAAAATAAAAAAATGTACGAATATGCCGATCCCTAATGTGAATGGATCACGGAGAAAATTATAAGAGTAGGCAGAAAATATAATATTACAACCGCTTTTAGAACTTAAACAGTTCTAGACAAACTCTCGTGAATATCCATAAAAAAATTCACAAAAGACTGAAAAACTGCGTTTATAGTATAGCATGTTCTTTTAATAACACAAGAAATAAGAGAATTAAAGGACTAAAATTAAATAAAAAGAAAGTAATAGTGAAAAATTTTAATATTATTTGAACATTGCTCGATTGAAAACCATTACATAGAATAGCACGAAACCAATATAATACACTGCAAGAAGAATTTTGTAAATGTTAAATTTTACAGCCGGCATTGATTTTCTTATTAGAATCCCACTTTTACATGTGCTGGTGTGATTGTGCACGAGAATTCGCGTTCTCATGACTTGTGCTCATAAATTGAATTATGTGTAGTGACAACGACTGGAGTGGACTTTAGGCAGTTTCAGGGCACGATTGACCCCTTTTCTTTCCTTTCCTTCTTCTTTCTGTTCTTTATTTTTGTATCTACTAATACCCTCCATACCTGATGAAGAGGATAGATTTCAACCCTTCAAACGTTCGGCCTAATGCAACATATAAGGACGGCAAATATCCGAAATTCTGTTATACTTTCAAACCTTCCATTGTCAATAACAAACATTAACTAATTTTACTATAATTGTTACATATATTTATAAGACGATGTCAATTAAATAAACTAAAACAGGAAAAACCTAAGTGTTAAAAAAAACAGCAGCTTTGATGAAACCCAGTAGAGTCTCAACTAAAGGTGTACTACGAGACACCGGTGAATTATACCTCATTGAATCTGTAATCTATCAAGTCTAGCTAAATCACTTCCGAGAATAATCAAAGCCGTAATTTAAGAGTTCCCTTTAAGCATTTTACAGGATTGGTTATGTTCGTGATAACACATTAATAATTCATACACATGTAACGGGGAATATTTATGATTTTAAATCTCCTCTGAAATCTGCTCGCTGGCACACTATAAACCGCTGAGTCTGCCAGTGATTTACTCCAGTTGATGAAGTAATCAATAAACTCACGTCTGTATAGACATTTTCCCTTAATCTCTCTCATGGCTTAAAACACTTTTAGTTAGATTATGGGCTTTGAATACGATTGGTTATTTGTAAAAATTGATAAATTAAATTAAATGTTAAAAGTGGTAGGATATGTAAATCGTTTAACCGTTGAAAATGATACTAAAACATTTACGAAAGGTCACATAGCCTATATAAATTTTTTATAAATATAAATAATATAATGTAATAGAATATAAATAATTTGAAAAATTTAATTATTGTATGCTTATAACTATAACATATTACAGTTTTATAGTCACAAAATGTTAATAACGCTTTTGTAGTTAGTATTGTAATAGTTTCTAAAATAGTATATACAGGGTGATTCGGTTAGTGTTACCGGCACTTTCTGAGCTGATTGCACTATAAAAAATAAAGAAAAAATTTTCATATAAACATGGGTCCGGAAATGCTTCCTTACTGGGTTATGGCCAATTGAAGATTTCACCAAAAATTGTGTGCAGGAGGTCAAATGATGATTTGCCGCGTGTTTATGAAGAGATATTTATAGGCGAATGCAATTTTTTCTAACGGATTTTTAGATGAGAAATTGAATAAAGTTCAACTCATAGCTGTATCTCATTTTAGTTTTTTGTTATACTACAAAAAACAGAAATAAAATAATTTTGAAAACACTTTTTTTAAGGTTTAAACGGACAATTATTTTGTTAAATAGGCATTGAAGACCCACATTTTTACAAAGAAACTTGCAGAACATTTAATTCTGAATAAAATTATGTGCCACACACGGCTATTAACAGCGAATAAAGTATTAGTTTCTGGAATTTAATTTTACAACAAACCATTCTACCAAGCAAGTAATTCCAAAGCAAAGGAAAACCGCATTTTAATGACATAGAGTAGCCTACACATAAGATTTATTAGATGCAAATTTAAATTAAGTTTTAAATAAATTATTGTTTTTCATCTAAAGCTTATAATACTACGTACCAATTTCATAACAGGTGTTCAAAAATCAGTCCTTGTACTTCAATACACTTAGCAGCTCGCTTTCTGATAGATCGAGTTTATCCTCCGCAACGCTGCACGATTGTTTTTTATTTGTGCGGCGGCATCTTCAATTCGATTTATTAACTCTTCACGTTTATTTACTTTTTCCTGGTACACCAGGTTCTTCATCCAACCCCATATACAGAAATCTAATGGAGTTAGATCTGGTGAATCTTGGTGGCCAAGTGTGTGGTCCACCGCGACCAATCCATCGCCCGGGAAACTGCTCGTTTAAGTGAAATGAAAAATGAAATGAAATGAAATGAAAATTCCTTTATTTAAACAGGCAAAAAGTTAGGGCCTCATGGCTCTTTCTTACACTTAACCTGTCTGATCAATAATTATTCACAAATATTAACACTAAATCTACCTTACTAAATACATTAAATTAAACATTAATCTAAACACTAAAAAATTATAAATATGATACTTCTAAATAAATATAATAATTATACAATCATAACACAAAATAATATTACAACTTCCATTTTTGAAATAAATAATATATATGCAGTTTTGACTCACTCACACTCCTCACACACAATGCCAGCACCACACCCACAGACCCCTAGGACGGACCCGCCCCGACGAACCGTTCATGGTACAAACGTCTCAGTGCCCGCCACAAACCGCCGATCTCCCTCAATGGAAGTGATTTTTGGAGGAAGGGAGTTCCACAGACGACAACCCATCACTTGAAAAGATCTATCAAATACTAAAGTCCTGTATTGGGGCATTCTTAAGGTACGAGAACCAGAGCGAGTGCTTCTTACACTATCATGAGATATAAATTGGAAATAGTTACAAAATATTTTGGAAATCCAGATTGTAAAATTGAATGAACTAAATTTAGTATTTTATTGATCGTGTTCTTTTAATTTCAAAATATTTCCTTGGATATAGTACGGTGTAATGTGTTGGTCTCGTCTCACATCATAAACGTAACGTAAACAGTAGTTTTCAGTCCTTTGCAGCTTCTCACTAAGTACTAGTTGGAATGATTTTGTCAACAGTAGTTTTGATCCGTTCAGGTAGAAATCTTTGTAAGCGTTTCAGTGAGTGGACAGATGCAAAGACTTTTTTTACATATATCCCTCACTGCTTCCGTCCAAGTCAAATTCGAGTTAAATGTCAAACCAAGATTTTTCACTGTTTTGTAGTATGGTAAGTAGTTCCGTCAATAATTAAGGATTCAATAGTGTTCGGGTCCAAAAAGTTCCGTAAACGTATGTGGCATATAAGTATTGGTTTGGTTTTTGCATGGTTTAGTGTAAGCCCATGGTTTCCACACCATAAAACAATATTTTTAATGTCGTCATTGATCCTGTTGATGCAGTCATTAATGGAGTTAACGTCAAAGTGCAAGTAGATTTGTAGGTCATCAGCGTACATGTGATACCTGCAGTATTTGAGAACTCTGTGAATGTCATTTACATACAGTACAAAAGAGTAGGGGACCCAGGATAGAACCCTGAGGCACCCCACAAGTAACACACCCCCCAGTCCGAAGTCATGTCAGCAACCTTGACACACTGCCTTCTTTCTGACAGATTTGATCTCAGCCAATTAAGAACATGATCAGAAAACCCTACTACCCTTAATTTAGCTAACAGTAAACTTGTGGTTTACGCTGTCGAAAGCTTTAGAAAAATTCAAAGAGAGTAAGAATTGTACCCTGTCTATGGTCCATGGCGAGTCGTATGTCATCAGTTACCTTTAGCAGTGCAGTTTCAGTACTGTGGTTTGTGCGAAAACCAGATTGCTAGTCACTTAATATGTTATAGTTAGTCAGATATTCAGTAATTTGACAGTGCACATTCTCTCAAGGCCTTTAGATAGTGCAGGTAGAATAACTTATCGGCCTGTAATCCGAGCATGACACTGGAGCTGAGATCTTGTTGAGGGGGAGGACAAGAGCAGACTTCCATTGAAAAGGGAAAACACAGCTTCTTAATGACGTGTTTGAAGATTAAAGTAATAATAGGGAGGACAGCAAAGAGGATATTTTTAATGAGGCGTATTGGAATACCGTCATACCCCACAGCATTGCTGCGGATACGGCGTATAGCCCTCAACACGTCACCCTGTATCACTGGCTTAAAAGTAAAGTCAGGATAATTTCGCCTGTGATCAGGTAAGTTATGAAGATAGGTTAAGTAGTCATTCACTTGACCTTGGTCGATAGTTGGACTACAAGAAGTGAAAAAGGTATTTAATTCATTCAGATGGGATATGGACCTGATGTGATTCACGTTGCTTTCCAACCCCAAGGCTTTTAACCTTTCTCCATAAGTCGCTTGACGACTGTTTTCTATTCTCAAAAAGACTTCGCGTGTATCTCAGTCTGGAATTGCGTAGAAAGCTGCTTAACCCTATTCCTAAGTTCACGGTACTGGTCCATAAGTATAAGATCTTGGGAGCGCCTCGCTGAGAATTTCAGACTGAGAATTTCGTTTGTCATCCAGGGCACTGGACGCCTTTTACTAATACGCTTTGTCACTATAGGTGCATGTTTGTCATAAACACCCATGATGGTTTTATATTAAAATAATCCACCATATCATCTACAAATTCAAGGTTTTTCAAGGTTTTGCCATGAAATCATCAAAATATCAGACAAAAACGCAGCCTCATCCATATTTTTAGTCTCTGTATTTTATGAATCTAACCTGAGCCCTTAGGTATATTTACAAAATAAACACAATAGATTAGGTCATGCTTTGATATGGCAGGGACTGGAAGTTGCCCATGAAGGACGATATGCTGTGGTTCTGAAACAACCATAAGGTCAAGGAGAGTGTCAGATCCGGCAGTGTGGTGTGTCGGTTCCAGTGGCAGTATTGTCAGATTACAGGAATCGAGAATTAGAAGTCAGTTGTCTATAGTCATAGTCGTGATTGTTTTTCAGTAAATCAGTATTGAAGTCGCCCATGATCAATATTCGACTATATCCATGCATAAGTTGCAAGAGAGCATTTTCAAAGTCTGCCAGATGACCAGTCCTGGGCGGGCGATAACACACTCCCAGTAATAGTACATCCGAACCAGACAAGCCAATTTCAATGAAAATGAATTCGGGCCCAGCCGAGTACTCAGATGGAGATAACGCAAGCTGTTTACATCTCAAGCCCTCCCGGACATAAACCGCAACACCTCCACCTGCTTTCCCAGTCTGTTGTTCCGCTGCAGAGTATATCCGGGAAGGGCCACCTCACTTATGCGAATACTCGGCTTGAGCCACGTTTCCGAAATGCCAATCAGATCAAAATTTTGAGGCCGAAATATTTCTCTGATCTCATCAATATGCCCCCTCAGCGACTGAGCATTAATATGTGCGGCTTTCAAGTGTCTAGGGTAAGGCGCTAAGGAGCTAGATAAGATATCAGCTGTGGGGGATGAGGCGGGGAGGGGAGGGGGACCGGTCGGTCGGTGCGGCGACAGCTGTGCGGACCCGCTATCCTGGGTCCACAGTCCACGGTGGCGCGACACGCCCGCCCCGGCCCGCGGCCGCGGCACAGACATACCCACACACACTCACACACACACTCATCCACTCAATAATGCTCCTAACTATTTTCACCTGAGCCAAAACACAGTTACATGCTGTAACGGCTCCTTGTGCGAAAATAAAATAAAATAGGGGTGCAATAATAAAAATAATCATAACAATGAAATACAATAATAAAATGCTGTATAAAACTAAAGGTTTATAAATTTATATAATTAATTAAAATATGAATACGAAATAAAAATATACCAACAAAATAAAGAATATTTATACTGACATAAATGAAAAAGAAAAACAGTTATTTTCCCATGTAGAAGTGTTGATAATGTTTTCTATTTAAAATCATTAATGGTTTTATTACATGCTTTTTTTCTTTATGCTATTCAAAACCGAGTGCAATGTAAAACACAATATAAAGTAATAACACGTAAATTAATATATATATACATACAAACATACATACATAATAAAAAAAGGAAAAAAAAAAAAACTCAAGCCTTACTTTACATATAGAAAACAAAAATCATAATATAAATTATAAATAGTTTTTAAAAATTAAAAAAAAATGAAATAACTTCTAATTCAAGCTACTTTAAATAAATATATTACTTTACGTCCGCCAACCTTGTAGCCTTGCCCCTATGTCCACGGCTGTCCACCCACATCAACTCGGCCGTCGCTGGTCCAGCAGCTGCGCAGCCCATGGACTTTTCGACCGCCCGCCGGTACACCTCTTGGCGCCGCGCCGTCAGGTCCTCGCGGACCACCACGCCGGTCCCCTTCAGTCTCTTCTTGGCGGCGTAGACTGCTCGGCGGTCCCCGGTGACTCACGAAGGCGGACGATTATTGCCCGAGGCCTGGTTCTGCCGTCAGCAGCTGGAGGTTGAGGTCTTCCAACCCTGTGGGAGCGGCTGATTGACGCCTCCGTCATCTCCAGCCCCAGCTTCTCCTGGCAGAGCTTCACAACCAGGGCGTCGGTGTTCTCTCCCCCTGTTCCTCGGGTACACCGTAGACAACGGACGTTGCTCCGCCGGGTGTACTACTCCAAGTCATCCACCCGCTCCGCGTGCGCCACCTCCATCCTCACCATGTCCGTCCTCAGTTTTGTCAGTTCCTCGCTGAGTCGGGCTGATCTCTTGATTGGCTTTCAAGAGCGCAGGTCTGGACAGCTTCCTCGACCACAACCTTCAGTTTCGCCACAAGGGCGTCAACGGCGCCGGCGTGAGAAAAACATTCCCCCACGCACGCCTCGATGGATTGGTGCATTGTTACATTATGGGAAAAGTGGGCAGTGGGCACCATCATGTTTGATAAATAATATTGCACCTTCCTGCTAATGGAACATCTTCTAATAATAGTGGTAGTTGTTCTGTAAGGAATTCTAGGTACATGCGGGAATTTAGATGTCCCTCGGAGAATGAATGGTCCTATTAATCGATCTTGAATGAGTCCACACCATACATTTACACTAAATCTGTGTTGAAAGTTTTGCGCACGATTGTACTATGTGGATTTCCCTCTGCCCAAGTGTGTTCATTGTAAAGGTTGTTGACGCCATCTCGGGTAAATTGAGCTTCATCAGTAAATAAAATGGTTCTATGATGTTGACGGTTTCTA
Organism: Homalodisca vitripennis; assembly: GCF_021130785.1. Lineage (NCBI taxonomy): Eukaryota > Metazoa > Arthropoda > Insecta > Hemiptera > Cicadellidae > Homalodisca > Homalodisca vitripennis. The sequence goes on from NC_060211.1 coordinate 17,158,880, forward strand.
ATTAACCAGTTGCAAAATTCCAATCGAAGAGGAGGATCTGTTGGTTGAATACTTTGAACTTGTTGTTTATGGTAAGGGAACATGCTATTTTTTGCGCAAAGTTCTCCATACTTCAGACTGAGACACTGCGAATCGCCTAGAAAGACGCCGTGTACTGACACCAGGACTGCGTTCAGTAGCCATGATTATAGCCTCTTCCATATCTACATTATTCTGGGCAGGGCGATCCCGATAATTATTAATACTAGGAAGTTTACCTGTTACTCTTAGGGTACGAAATGATCCACTGATCGTTTTTGGGTTTGGAACTCTGCAATTAGGAAATCGTCTTCGGTATTCTGCAGTAGCAGCGGTTGCATTTCCGTCACAAACGCCTAAGAAAAATACCATGTCGGCATATTCTTCCGTTGTAAATAACAAAGGCATTGCAATTGTGATAGTAATTACTTTAAAATACACTTCACTAAACAAACGAGTAGTAAATTAATTGTATTAAATTGCACTCATTAAACTAGTACAGAATTGGTAACAAATAATTTGGATTCCTCAATAATTTGCAGTGTATTGTTGAACAGCTGATTTGTGATACCAACTTATAAAAACATAATTTACCTTCTGTAAAGCTAAGGTGACAAAGATATGTTGTTACATGATGTAACCATTTGGATAGTCCTAAAAAGTAATAGTATTATTGTTTTTTAGTTGAGCATTAATCTATTAAAATCGTATTTACAATTGTATGCTAATCAATTATTTGTGTACCTTATATCATTACATTACGGTGTTTTATTTACTAAATACGTATTTCTTGCTTGGTAGAAGGGTTTGTTGTAAAATTAAATTCCAGAAACTAATACTTCGCTGTTAATAGCCGTGTGGCACATAATTTTATTCAGAATTAAATGGTTCTGCAAGTTTCTTTGTAAAAATGTGGGGTCTTCAATGCCTATTTAACAATATAATTGTCCGTTTAAACCTTAAAAAAGTGTTTTCAAAATTATTTTATTTCTGTTTTTTGTAGTATAAAAAAAAAACTAAATGAGATACAGCTATGAGATGAACTTTATTCAATTTCTCATCTAAAAATCCGTTAGAAAAAGTTGCATTCGCCTATAAATATCTCTTCATAAAACACGCGGCAAATCATCATTTGACCTCCTGCACACAATTTTTGGTGAAATCTTCAATTGGCCATAAACCCAGTAAGGAAGCATTTCCGGACCCATGTTTATATGAACTTTTTTCTTTATTTTTTATAGTACAATCAGCTCAGAAAGTGCCGGTAACACTAACCGAATCACCCTGTATATATATATATATATATATATATATATTATATATAATATATATATATATATAATATATATATATATACAATTTCAATGAAGATTCATTGAAAAAGTACTTGGTCCGCTGAGACTCGAATCCTTGAACCATTCCAGCATGCTACCACTACACCATAGAGCCCTTAATTTTTGAATTACAAAATTTTGTAACTTTCATATATGTGTAAATAAACAAACTCATATACGATCAGAAGGTCAAGTACCTGTCAAAAAACTGTTTAATTTATTAAATTTATATGAATAGCAACAGCCTGATTGTATTTCAGTAAAGATGTATTTACAAAAAAGTAAATTCAAAGATGTGACTCAAACTAGGATATATTTATTCCGGGCGAGCATGCTAACAATACTCCAAGACACTTTACTTATCAGACAGCCCGTCTCATACCACAAAAAATATTGTATTCTCAACTATTTGTAGTGGTAGTACATTAGTGGTAGTACATAGTGGTAGTCATTAAATAATGACTTGACAATTATGAGGTCTATTCTTATTTCTTAACAAGGTAGAGGATTTCGTGTTAACTTGTTACATACCTGTAAACCATTAGTGATTAATGCAGTGTTATTAGTTTAACAACATTTTATCATTAAAGAATGCACTTTAATTAACTGCCTCCGCTTTTAGCATAGGGTAAACTTCAAACCGAGTTATAAGTAGGAACTCATATCTAAATCATTAATCTGTCACTATAAATACTTACATTTTATCGTCGCAAAGCTAGTGAGTAATTATAAATACTATTTCTTGTTAATAATAATGGTTTATAACTTATATCTATTGTTGAAGAGAAACTGTATACTGTGGAATATATGAATTACAAACCAATAACTATAACACGTAAATTTTTTTTAAATTCATTACTATTGATACACTAAAGCTTTTACATTCAAATCATAATTATAGATTTCAAATGAGTTTCTATTTATAACACAGTTTTAAACTTTAGGCCCATGTAAAAAGGGAAGCCTAAGAGGCGTAGTCGGCAACGCTTTAGGGGTCTCAATCTCAATACGCCAGGGTGCAGTTTAGAACAATATACATTTATTACCTCGTCAGCGTCGCTACTGCTTGAATGGGTAACTGGTGATCCACCCTGTTATTGTAAGCAGCCTGTCTGTCCGGGTTTGTAGGTAGTTCCTTCCGCAGACGCATTTAAGAACTTGGTCCTCATGTAATTGTTATAGAGAGCTTTTCACCTCTAATTTCGTCTGTTAAAGTAAGAACTTTTTTATTTATTCGGATGCATTTTCCAACGATAAAAATCATACTTGAATAGTTCTTGAATGGTTCGCCACCGTTCAAAAGGTCAGAGCCACCGTTATGAAAACTCAATCTTTATGTAACATGATAACCATCAGTCCGTTTAAGAAATCCGGCTTTAGACCTGTTTCTGTAATGATCATAAAATATATAAACAAATTTCCAAAGTTTAGATAGTCAGCAGTGAATTTTTTTATTTATCAAAAGGAAACAATAAAAGAACAGTTCTATATGCGTCGGTAAAAATTTTAATTGTTTTGTCATTGTATAACTAAATCATTTCAAGTAAAGAATCAAGGAGAGGGGTTATTTAAAAAACTATCTAATGTTGACAAATTATTAAAAAACACATCTGCAAAATATCTATTTTGGGAGGAATTCCGTAAAACTTATATCAATTACTGTATGGGCAGCTCAATTAGCTTATTATAGTTAGTAAAAAAATCACAAAATAATAGTTTAGTAAAACATATTTTTACCCATAAAATATTATTTCCCATTTTATGGGTTCCCATAGGTTCAATAAAATGTAAAAGCCAGATGTGAGGAAAGAATGTTCCTCCATATTCCTATTGCCATATAATAAGGTCGTAGTACACCATATCGATTAAGAAAGGTACGAAGTTGGAGATGAAGGACCCACTATTGGTATCTGACTTGAATACTGTCACTAGTAGAGGGCTGATAGATAAAATGAAACCTCTGGGTAATATTTTTAAAGTCCCACCTTGGCTCCAGCTTTTGCGCCAACCACCAATTCATATAATTAATCATGGGATTTGTAGGCTTTAACCAACCTGTAAGTCATGTAAGTTTAAAATTAACACTTAGCAATAAGATTAAAAATGCTTCATGAATAATACAAAGTATTTTAGCATGTAATGTAAAAATAAGATAAAAAAGTTATTTCTATAAAACCAGTAGTTAACTAAATGACAAAGCACAGTCTATTTGTTGTATTACTTTGAAATATAATAATTATTTTTTTTACTGATAAAGCAACGGTATACAAGCTAGGTAGGGGCGTAACTGGTAAAAGAGTGCTCCTTGAGTTACGTTGTGATAACGTATAAAGGATGGTTATAAGCCTCTAACGTATTGATTTCACGGAAAAATATAACGCAACAATGTGATTAAAGCCAATAAAATATTGCGATTATTAGAAAGTAATCTTTCCATTGCATATGTCCTTGACAACTAAATAAAAACGAATAAATGTACGGTTTTTGCATTTTGAAATTAAATTAAATATTTGTCCCATAAATATTCAAGTAGTGTTGCCAGTGAGTAACTAAAGTTCAAAACTTTCTTTGCACAACGTTTTGACTTGCAAACATTGCCTCTGCAGTCTCGTGAGTTGAACGACAACTTCCATTCGCCAAACAAGTACTCCTTCCCAAAAAACTGAACTCTTGTAAATATTTCTTTAAGTATACTCAATAATAATTTAATACCTCAATAATACAGCCTGATTTAATTACCAGTTTCGCATAAATATATTCAATATAAAATGATCCAGAACATATTCCAAATTGGCACAAACTGGTAAATCAAACTATAGTGATATCAATTTTACCAGGCGGTCAATATCCAGCTTTAGAAGAATTCAACTGATTATTCTTAATAATATTAAATATTTTGTTCTTATCAAAGCTTTACATGGAAACACCAGTATTTTAGGGCTTATTTTAACATGAAATGCAACTCTTCTACAACTCCGATCATTGAAGAGATAGGTCATCATAAAACCTATTATACGTAGCACGTACTGTATTTTTGTTCAATGATGGTTTCATGCTTGCCGATATAGGTCATAATAAAACCTCTCATACGTAGAAGGTCTTGCACTGTTGTCCAATGATGGTTTCATGCTTGCCGATATATGTCATAATAAAACCTATCATACGTAGAAGGTCTTGAATGTTTCCAATGATGGTCTCATGCTTGCCAATACAGGTCATAATAAAAACTCTGATATGTAACAGGTCTTAAAATGTTATCCAATGATGCTTTCATGCTTGCCAATATTGGTCATAATAAAAACTCTAATATATAACAGGTCTTAAAATGTTACCCAATGATGGTTTCATGCTTTCCGAGAAGGATCATTATAAAACTTATCTGTATCAGGTCCTGAACTGTTAGTTCAATGATGGTTTCATGCTTGACGATATGGTCATAATAAAACCTCTCATATCTAGGATTCATACAATTTTGTCCAATGATGGTTTCATGCTACAGCAGATGCTTCATCAATGCTCCGCCTATTATGGTGAAAATTTACGATCATAAAAATTGCATAATATCGACAATTAGAATCACACGAATTAGACGTGATCATTGGAAGAAATACAAATTTGAGTATTATTTGGTCTCTTGCTGTAGAAGAGAACTTAATCGTGGCCTTAGACTATTAATGTATTATTAATCTTAGTCATAGTGCCCTCATGAAAAAGTAGGATTTAGCAATAGGCCTGCTAAATTTATGTGACCTATTAGCATCTATAAAGCAGAGCTGTTAAAATAAGCCCGCTCTTCATACAGTTAAAAAATAAATTAATAAAAAATTAAACGAAACGTAGCAATCAAAGAAACCTTTAGCTAATGAGCCCATTTCATCCCAACCATTTTTTTTCAATAACTTTATTCTAAGCCATAGATGTGCAGATATAAATTTTTTCCCCAATTTGTTGGGTAGTAAGTCAGTATTGCAGATTATATGGATTGTATTTTTTCTGACCACTCTAGTCGCTCTAGGTGGGTTATAGCTTTATGCTCGCTTCTTATAGACAACTTATCGTGCTGACAAGTTTTTATTTTAAAGATTTCATCACCATTGAAAGATTATTTATTTTATTTCATCTGTGCTCAAACTTTTGTCTTCAGATTGTTTAAAGACACGCCTTTGCGTGTCTTGAAATAATCAGAATTAAAATCCGATCCTCTTCTTTAAGAGGATCGGATTTTAATTCTGGAAGCTTTTGCTCCTTTTTAACATATAACGACGGAAAATGTCCACAATTCTGTAAAAGGAATTTTCCACACTAAATACGAGGAACGGGTAATTAAATTAAACAACCGAGTCCTATATTTGGTACGGATTAAAAATATATCCATATAAATTAATTTAAAGTACTGCAAAAAGTCTATGCTAATAAAGACAATTGGTTTGCACATCACAGTTCTCGATATGGGACAATCATCTACCAATTCAATATGTGAAAAGTGCAAGGAATGCAGTCCTGATGCTCACATTAGTGATATCATACTGCCAATATCCCGTGTGTGGAATCTTCCGCCTCGTAATCGTTGTGTTAATAAATGCGTCTTATGTAATTTATAATTAAATTATAACAACAAATCATCTACTTTACGTTTACTGTTAAGAATGTATTTTTAGAGACAGCTAACATTAGATATATGCATGACTTATCTTTAAAAAAAATCAATAACTTATAATGCTTTATAGAAAAGTAAACCTACATTGTAAAGTCTATACTTATTTTCAATGCAGTATGATCTGGTCCACTCGAATGTTGTAAGTACAATAGATATTAGTAATTGGAGAATTTGGTGAATTACTATGAGCGATCTGAAACGTACAAGCACAAAACAATATTTAGAATGTTTAATTACCACTGTATAACATTCTAGGCTTTGTTTATTATTAAATCAACCACTAAAAAGGCAGAAATAAATCTCATTCCTAAAATTATTAGTGTTTGACTAAGTCAATATTACACACATATTTCAATAAATATATAAAGTTAAGTATTGCAATTACACTAGAAATAGCAAATTCTTTCAGTAACTGAATGATGCATATCGTTACTTATCCTAGTATAAGTATATATAAAATCCTTACACCTATTACATTACGTACCTTATCGTACTATTTGCTTTATATAAAGTGTGTGTGTGTGTGTGTGTGTTAAAATCTTAGGGTAATGATTAAACAAGTTAAAATAAACAAAACCGTCTCTAATTATCTATTTAATTTAGTTTATCGTCTGCTATGTGCTTTTTTCCAAATATCAAAACTCGAAAACTGTTTAAGCTAATAATTTGTAATTTTATATATCTTATTAAACGATATCATTTATGCTAAAAAAATCAAAAATTGAAGGAGAAGCTCTAGTTTATGATAAATAAATTATTGACGTAAAGAAAATTCATAATTTTTCAATAGTTAATTTTTAAAACTATTTCAAAATTTTATATTTGCTTTCCAGCTATAGATATATTTTTTAAAACATCTTAAAAGTTTTAATAAAAATTTTTTCAAATATCTACATACATTATTTGTTGTAAATTTACTATATAAATAATTAAATAGGTATGTGTTTACTACTCCCTTGGAAGTCCAACTATTAACTCTAAATAATAAGTCAATATTTTCTTTATAATGAAAATATTTTCTCTTCTTATCGTATTTACGTGAAATTGTGGGTTTTATATTTTAAAGGATACTAATTTGAAGCCAATAATACGAATAATGGTATTTTTAAAGAAATATAATATAAGGTTTAATTTTAACTAGGCATACAGATGTGCAGAAATACAGCGTCATAAATTAAGTTGTAACTATAAATTAAGTAAAGTGACATACAATATAGTAAAATTTCCACTACTTTGATATTGACGTCTTTTTAAGCACATCTCATCTAAGGAGATGTGCTTAAATATATAATAATATATACATATTATTATATATATATATACATATTATTATATATATATATATATATATGCAATATATATATATATATATATATATATATATATATATATACTTATATATAATTATATTAAATATATATATAATTATATACTTAGAAGTATATAATTAATATTCCTAAGTATTTCTCCACATTCTTTGAACACATTTTAAAAAATTTGAAATTGTAATTAATACTTCCATGTACACTGATGAAAGCGACAAATATTTATTTGAAAACACAAGGTAATTGAATATTTAATGTAAACAGTACATCGACAACCACACTGTAATGGTTACGTAGGCCACGAAAGATATAATTACAATTACCACAAAACACAGCATCAGATTACATGTTGTTTTACACATACTGTAACGGGTTATCTGACTTGTTATTCACAAGTATATTTATAAGTAATCAAATTTGAATAGTTACAGTATTGTTTACTAAATGGCCTTTTGTGTTAGTTTCTTTTATACATCAATCTATTAACTCTGATATGGAAATGATTTTATGTAACGCTTAATGGGAATACTTTCTTTATCTTTTTTTCATTTTTTCCCTGATGAACACACCCCTTTCAGTTGACTCCTGTCATAAAAAAGTGGCCTTTACAGTATTGTGTTTCCCTCTAATACAAAGCTGAGGTTAAAGCCTCAGCATTATTCTCATCTTTGTATTTTTATCACCTGCTAGACTCTAGATCAAAAAATTGGGATAAATACTAAAAGTTAGATATGTTTGCAGAGACGTGTTCACAAATAAATGTTCAGCCTGGGTATTTTCGGCTCGGAAATCGTTAGCTGAATATAGTTAAATGTCTAAAATAATAATTAAAAACTGTTATTAGTTTGTTAGAAAGCAATAGCAAAAGTCGCTATAAACATAAATTTGTAATTAGGTAAAAAGGTCAATAAACTAAGTGCAGGACAACTTTCATGCTCCCTTCAATTCAACGGTAACCAATAAAAGTTGAGGTAATGGGAATTGATTAATTAATTGTTTAACTTTCTTATTCTAGAATTTAAAAGCTTCCTATAGCGAATTTATTTAATAACTAATATTACTTCATTTATCAAATCCCTGGAATGTACTTTTCCTTTATTTAACTGATTATACTCACTTTTTAATTGATTTTAAAAGACAGTGTTTTAATCAAGAAAGTTAAGTTTTAAATAAGGAGATATATTGCAAGGAACAGATTATATGAGTCTTCTAAATGTTGAATGTGTACTAGGAAGATAAATAAACTGTAACGCGAAGACGTTAATAGAATAATATTGTTTACGAGTTATCAAGAAATAATTTCTCCCTTTGATAGTACTCCGTCTTTTTAAGTTTTTGTTTTAGTTCGTGTCACTATATCGAGTCTTAAACTTAAATGGAAACTATTAAATTATACAAATTAAGATAATTGTTTGAATATGTTTAGCTTATCGCGTTACTCTTCAGGTAAGTTTCACTATTTTTACAGGAAGAATGATAAAGTTCAAACTTTAAGCCATTCTAAATTAATCTTTGCCACATAAAACATATTCCAGCATATTTTAGTATTCAAAAACATGTTGTATAAGTCAAGAAACAATATTCATATTAATAGGTCTTAAGTATTTCATTGTGTTCGGATGAGGAAGTGGGGTTGAATTATGTAATCTAGTATTTTGTAATTCGTGTGGTTGTAATACAGGCCAAGTTTCCTTTATTATTCTATGCTTTTATCATTATTATTTGTAGGCTTCTAAACTACTACATTGAATCTTTGTAATGAATTGGTATATTAAGTAAACATTAATTTAGTAACACATAATATGGAGTAAATTTCGTTAACGTTAAGTGTGCTACGGTCTCAAAAATCTAGGACACCTTTGCCACTCAGGACTCGTGCTTAAAATAAGGAAATACCGCAATCTTGACCTGGAAGCCGTCTTCTCTTCAATTACCTTTACTTGAAGACAGCCTGTAAGGTCATTCTATTCATACTGAATGTTATGTGGAGTCGGCTTATTCTGGAAGGAAACTCAATTATGATTTTTTCCACGTTATTGGACGGCGATAGTTGTTATTTGTCTTAAAATTTCACTTCCTTGATTGCCATTACTATTCCTTATTTTCAAGTAAAAAGCTGTTGAAACATTCTTCATTTGAATGAGATATATTTCGTTTTCCTTAATTGTCTCTTTCTAAAAGCTATCATTGATATGATTTAAACTATTTTAGTATTTCAAAATGTCGAGTCTAAATAACGTACAGTGTAAGCTTATATCTAGGGCAGAGAAATTTATTGGGGAATGTTGAGAGTTTGAATGTTCTATATATATGTATATAAATATATACAAATTGATTAAATTTTTATAAGTGGCAATAGCCTAATTTAATTTTTTCAATAAACATTGAATAACAAAAAGTACTTTTTTTATAAAAAATGTTGTATATAACCTCAGCGATGCCTGTTACGTGAAACGTGGTGTGGCGTACTCCTACCTTTTTATAATATTACATAGAGGAAACTAATATCAAAACATCACAAACAGACCTTTATGGAGCGTCAATATAAGTATCGTTTTCCTATTGTTTTGGCACTATGTTTGGATAGTAAATTAATTAAATTTTCCCTGTGAGCCTTTTGTTAGGTAAATTATCCTCATTGGTGTTTGTCCCTATATTATGACCAAAGTTCCTATATAGTACATAAAATAAAATTTAGACACAAATTATAAATCTAACCATACACTAAAGTTGTCTGATTTGTGAATTAAATTTCGCTTTTCCGAAGATACTTTCAAGAATTCAAATGGCGTTATCATAGATCGTTGAGTGTCTTCTACACAGGTGACTGTCATTATTTGTGAGAATCATTTTCTTTCGAAAAGGTTTGTAAACTCAGTTACGTATTCTCATTTAAATATTGAGGAACGACTAATATATAATCTTCTTAAGAGAGCGTTGAAAGTCGTCTGGAGGATGAGACCAGATGAAAGCTGTAGAGAGCATTTCCGATAGAGGGACCTTGGCTTTTCCCTTTTTTCCTTCGGCATAATTTGCTATTCGAAATAAAAATCTGATTTCATATGTAATTATAACCTTAAAATGTCACAGAAATTATAAGATTGTAAAGTGATTGAAACTAAACCTTAATTTAGTCTTAAACTCTATAGTATTTTACTCTATAGTTCATTTTAGAATGTGATAAAAAAACACAGTTTTAAATAGTATTAAAGGCCTACTTGAGAAGGAAAGCATTGTAGACTCTCCACGATTCCTCCATGATAACAATGCCTTTAGTGTTTAGTAGTGTTTAGAATAGTTAAGGAGTTGTTAAATTTCTTTAATATTTTTACAAGAGTGTTATCTGCTTTACATTTATATGGTATGCTCTATTTTAAACAGTTCTGTTCAAATAGTTTAGTTAATTTCTTTCATATTTATGTTTCGACTTGCACAGAAAACAAAGGAGAACAAACATAATTTGTTCTATTGAGTGAATAAAATATTCTTATTCTTCTTATCCAAAGTATCTAACTAGAAAAATTACCTCCACACTCCAGAACAGTGCTTAAAAACATTCCATATAGAAACTAACTAGTTTAGAAAGCAGTTTACTACAGGCATCTGTTAGAAACATTTCTAAAAGAACTATAGAAAATATAAAATGGAAAAATATGGGGGTTTTATCTATAATGAAATAGAACCCACATGAACTGTAGAACATATGTGTGGGATTCGGTGGAACTAAAGGAGGTCAGTGTTATTGGGACCAACGCCCATATCTTGTACTTTCCCCTATTTTATTAGTCTGTACAATAGGTCCAAGATGGACATATGAGTAGAAAGTGAAATGAGTAGTCATAGTAGAAATAGTCACTTAGGCATAGTACACATTTCAGTTAGGTACTACAATTAGTGACAACCCTAATATAACGTTTACCAACTTTATACCATGGCAATTTTATGTCTTTATAGCCTATGGGCTGAGGTAGAATTTTTTATACAAACACACAAACTTGGTTTTATTGAAATAAATCGATAAAAAATCTTTTCTTTAGAAAGTAAATCTTTTCCTCAGATTGTATTTGTCTAACTTTATACACTTAAAACTGATTACACATACGAATAGCAGTTACACAACTTTCAGACACCCAGGTAAGACATTGAAAGTCGAAAATGTAAAGCTCTGCATGGGGTTATGTGGCGTGATTTAACCTTGAATTTGTAAAAAAAATTTCATCTCAGAAAAATAATACAACTTTTGGGTCTATCATTTTCTGAATCACTATAGGCTACTTAGTAGTAGTTCGGACAGTAAATCCCAAAGTAATTTTGTATTTTTATTGTTATGCATACAAATTAGGTGAAATCTATTCATAAAACTTCTTTTACTCCACACTTTAATACAACTGTAGAGGTTTTTTATTAGAAATTCGAATAAAGTCACATTTGCTCTGCAAACTGAGATGTATTACATTTTATTTTCATTCTGGTTTGTTTTATTATTGTATCCATATAGCCGTATCATATTATTACAGAAGTCTACACGCCTAGGAGTATCACATTTTATTCTAATTAGACTACACGTATTACTACAACACATGTTAAAATGCCACATGGGTATAGTGTATTAAATTTGATTTTGTTTATTTATTCAGCAATTTAATCGTTGATATCATGGTTACCAACTGTGAAAATGTCCGATAACGCTCCGCCAAATCGCAAGAAATGACATGCAAACTCGATGTTTGTTACTTAGAAATGGTGCTTTATTATACGTTAGATGTATAGCTTAGTTCGTTCTCGTGCGAACAGATAGACTGATAGGTTGATATACATCGTACGTAAATGCAATATTTCTATACCCTCACTTGATAAGCTTCACAGTCTCTCAGTCAGCCAGTAAAATGTGCTTTTACGTTTTTAAAATATATTTTTATTGATTTTGAAACGGGAATGTAGCCCGTTTATTAGGTACTCGTTCATAGGCTTTACTAAGCTCAAAAACGTACTAATCTTATTTAAAACGCAATGAACAATGTCCATGAAATATCTCACTCGACAAAGGGTACAGAAGGTAGATTACATCGTTTGATAGCATTATAACAGCTCTGTAGTGTTACGGTTCATAATTGAGTTCATCTGTTTCAACAGTGGCTATAAGGGTTTTCCCCAGGGTAGTACCAAAGTATAAACCGGGGATAATAAGTTTCTGTTTATACTTTACTGTTAAATTTCTGTGATATTTATTTTCTCTCGAAGTGTTTGTTCTATATTTGTAGTGCCTCTCTTTCAAAATATTAAAATATTAAAGAATTTTAAAATATGTAGTACTCGTTAAAAAAAAATTGAGTATATTAGTTTACTAAACCTACAATTCATATTTATATTAAACATAGACGTGATGCAAGTCTCGTTTGCAGAAACAACAGCTATGTGCACCTTGTATCTGTATACATAATACTGTTACGTCACATGTAGCTTGCATCTTGTATGCAGAAACAAACAGCCATGTGCACCTTGTATCCGTATACATAATACTGTTACGTCACATGTAGCTTGCATCTTGTATGCAGAAACAAACAGCCATGTGCACCTTGTATCTGTATACATAATACTGTTACGTCACATGTAGCTTGCATCTTGTATGCAGAAACAACAGCCATGTGCACCTTGTATCTGTATACATAATACTGTTACGTCACATGTAGCTTGCATCTTGTATGCAGGAACAACAGCTATGTGCACCTTGTATCTGTATACATAATACTGTTACGTCACATGTAGCTTGCATCTTCTATGCAGAAACAACAGCCATGTGCACCTTGTATCTGTATACATAATACTGTTACGTCACATGTAGCTTGCATCTTGTATGCAGGAACAACAGCTATGTGCACCTTGTATCTGTATACATAATACTGTTACCTCACATGTAGATTGCATCTTGTATGCAGAAACAACAGCTATGTGCACCATGTATCCGTAAACATAATACTGTTACTTCACATGTAGGTTGCATCTTGTATGCAGGAACAACAGCTATGTGCACCTTGTATCCGTTATACATAATACTGTTACGTCACATGTACCTTGCATCTTGTATGCAGGAACAACAGCTATGTGCACCTTGTATCCGTATACATAATACTGTTACCTCACATGTAGGTTGCATCTTTTATCCAGAAACAACAGCTATGTGCACCTTGTATCCGTATACATAATACTGTTACCTCACATGTAGCTTGCATCTTGTATGCAGAAACAACAGCTATGTGCACCTTGTATCCGTATACATAATACTGTTACCTCACATGTAGGATGCATCTTGTATGCAGGAACAACAACTATGTGCACCTTGTATTTGTATACATAATACTGTTACCTCACATGTAGATTGCATCTTGTATGCAGAAACAACAGCTATGTGCACCATGTATCCGTATACATAATACTGTTACCTCACATGTAGGATGCATCTTGTATGCAGGAACAACAGCTATGTGCACCTTGTATCCGTATACATAATACTGTTACCTCACATGTAGGTTGCATCTTTTATCCAGAAACATCAGCTATGTGCACCCTGTATCCGTATACATAATACTGTTACCTCACATGTAGGATGCATCTTGTATGCAGGAACAACAGCTATGTGCACCTTGTATCTGTATACATAATACTGTTACCTCACATGTTAGATGCATCTTGTATGCAGGAACAACAGCTATGTGAACCTTGTATCCGTATACATAATACTGTTTCGTCACATGTAGCTTGCATCTTGTATGCAGGAACAACAGCTATGTGCACCTTGTATCCGTATACATAATACTGTTACCTCACATGTAGGTTGCATCTTTTATCCAGAAACAACAGCTACGTGCACCTTGTATCTGTATACATAATACTGTTACCTCACATGTAGGTTGCATCTTGTATGCAGAAACAACAGTCTATGTGCACCTTGTATCCGTATACATAATACTGTTACCTCACATGTAGTTTGCATCTTGTATGCAGAAACAACAGCTATGTGCACCTTGTATCTGTATACATAATACTGTTACCTCACATGTAGATTGCATCTTGTATGCAGGAACAACAGCTATGTGCACCTTGTATCCGTATACATAATACTGTTACCTCACATGTAGGTTGCATCTTGTATGCAGGAACAACAGCTATGTGCACCTTGTATCCTATACATAATACTGTTACCTCACATGTAGGTTGCTTCTTGTATGCAGAAACAACAGTCATGTGCACCTTGTATCCGTATACATAATACTGTTACCTCACATGTAGGTTGCATCTTGTATGCAGGAACAACAGCTATGTGCACCTTGTATCCGTATACATAATACTGTTACCTCACATGTAGGTTGCTTCTTGTATGCAGAAACAACAGTCATGTGCACCTTGTATCTGTATACATAATACTGTTACGTCACATGTAGCTTGCATCTTATATGCAGAAACAACAATGATATACTTATACTCTTAGTTTAAAGAAAAAATAGTAAGATTTAGTTCAAACCGTAATCAAATAAATTCATGTGAATAAGTTATGATCATTAAAACTATCCTACAGGAGTTAGAAATGGTAAAAGTTTGTATGTTCTAAATAAAAGGTAACCAGTAAATAATACAGTTATAATCAGCTTCTGTCCAAATGAGTGAAGAAGTTGTTGAAAGTATTCAAAAAATCTCTTACATACTAAGAAAATTTATCATTCATTTTCTTCTACAGATTTTTAAATTTTACGATTTGTTTACAATTCCTTTATGTCTTTCTCAAAAATATTAGATCATTAGATTAGAGATTATTAGATATTAAATATTAGATTGTCATACAACGTCAAAATATATGTTCCTAAAATCTAAACAATCCCTAAAAGAATTGATATTTCCAATAAGAAGAGCTCCTCCTTCTTCATTGAAATACCTAAAGAGATTTGGCTTGTACAAAATTAGAAAAGTCATGAATCCAGGGATACTTTAAGGTCAAAAAGCAATAATACAGTATAGATCTAAAGAATATATAATATATTAACTTAATATCTTAATAAGTTTGTTTATCTAGAATGTAAATTAAAAACATTTTGTCTTAAATTAAAAAAAAAAACTTTTAATTTATACACTAATGTAGCAATGAATATTGTGATGAGTTTGGTACTGACACGCCCAATTAGTTTCATCCGATTAGAACATTATTACGAAGAGTAAGGGTATAACACATACTAACTTAATAATTTAAATGCATAACAATTACTCTAATTTTTTCAGTTCTTTTAATTATGGCTTAGAGCTAAGCGAACCCTCACCCTCCAGTTGCTAATGAGCGAAATCCATTTCTACTCATTAAAGAGAGAATTATTTAAAGAGTTGACATGGTGGGTTTACGTTTTGTACGAAACTAAAATCTAATAACTCCACATCAGTTAGTTGTGATGAAATTATTTTGCTTGATTGGTTGATTTCATAGAAACCTTAGTTTAACATGCAATGTGATGCGATTAACTGACAGATTACTGAAGAAAACTAGAATGGACAGGATATGAATGCTCAAACTACAAGAGGTTAAATGTAATTTGAAATCCACCTCTACTCCGTCTCTTTATTTAAATATAAAAGGTAACCTCTGGCCCATTGTGAGTCACTCTGCAGGCCAATTTGTTTTCTGCTGTAGAGCGAACGCGAATATGTACTCCCACGCTGACCCCTGCGTTTAGCCAGGTTAACATATTGAGTCACTATTATCTTTTATTATATTAGTTACACAATACTGTGTAAACAATACTTTATAAAGTATTATTCAATTAGAAGTGGAAGTATCTTACTAAAATAAAAGAATTCACTAGGTCACTATGAAAACAGCGCTGAACAATTGCAAACGAGTCAAATACTGTCGATTTTTACATATGGACCGACGTTAATTAAACAAGCAATACAGTAACGCTACGCTATAATTTTAATCATAATGTTTAATCAAACTCATCTCAGAGTAGTGATTTCATTTATACTGCACTTCTTGTGTTTAGTATTTTAATCAATCTGGGTCTCCATTCACAATGCCCTGATTTGCATCACTCTTTTGTTTTAGTAGATGTTGCTCTATGTTGTTAGATCAGACTCACGAATTCATACGATAAATTATGTTTCTATCTTAAAATATAACATAAAATTTTAGTAGGTGGGCTTTAAATTATATTATGTCTTTATAAATGAACGCCCCCATACATTTTATTACAACTACATATTATGAGAGATCTAAGGAGGTATCTAGATCAAATTTGAACCACACCACTCAATTATAGTAATACCCTAGGTCTGGAAAGTAGGTGTTACTTATGATATTTGATTCCTAAAAGATGCTTACTTATCCAAAGTTCCACTGAGGTGGTCCATCTACCATGATCCTTTCCTATGCCTAGCAGTTGATTACCCGACATGCATATCTCCTGGATATCCCTCAAAAAGGCTGATGCCCTATGACTTTCGTTTGCAATACCATATTTGCCATTAAAAGTATGGTCTCATTAGCTATGATTCGTATGTGCCCTGGAACCCAATACACTGTAAGAGATTTAAAGTTTTTTACTCTATCCAGCTACGAAACTGCGATGTAACAATATCAGGATAATATTGAACTGAATTCACTATAGGGCAAGGACTGCCTGGCCATATTACAGCGATATAATAGTTAGAACCCTGCACCAGTTCCTGTATCCTGGATCTATCTTTACACCATTCCAGATCAAAGTGGGGATATGGTCTCTTTCCAGTGAGTCATCCAACCCAAAAGGAAAATCTTACCTCAAATGGCCTGCAATATATTTCATGTGATCCAATGGCTTATAACCATTATTTATAATATAATGCAACCATTTGTGCGTGGATTGTATTTAAGTATACAGTAGTATACAAATATTGAAAAAGTAAATTTAAAAGAAATTTTGAAACAAGGGTTCGTAAAGCAATATCTTGTAAACTTTCAGATAAATAACCTTGGACATGCATAAAAGGTTAGTTATTTTTATACACCTCACGAATGTTGAGTCAGCTGTTAAATACGAGTTATGAGAATTTTAAAATACCATGTTTTTTTCCAAAAAATGCTCAATAAAGTCCAAAAAGTAGGTAAATACATTTTTTAACTTTAAACATCAGTAAAAATTATACTAGGAAAAATAAACCCAAAAATTATATGTCAATATTATTAGCAATTTTACACTATTTTAAGTGATTTCCTTAAAACCAATACATAAATTCCTTCAATAAAAATGTTGGAAGTAGAGAAGAATTATACAAGGGCCTCCTCACCACGTTTATTCGGTACCTCGCTATCAGACATAATTTACATACCCCTCGGGATATGGGTCAGTAAACGAGGTATTTAATACACTGCAAGTCTCATTTTTGGTACTAAAAGTCTATAAGTATATATTGTATTTATTTAGAATTTTTTATAATTACCTGTATAAATTTACACAATGGTAATATGAATGAATACGACACCAGTTTGGATTCCAAACCGAATAAAACTAACTTTTTATGGATATAAATATTAAAATTACAATATAGTACAGTTAAGTTACAGAAGGACTAATTATGCACCTCTATTTATAAAACATTGAATAGAATATAAAATTATAGGGATAAAACTTAAGATATTTTTCAAACATAGAATAACCAAAATCAATATTTATAGTAAAAAATAAAAATAAAGAAATATTATATTGATCATCTTAGTACTAAAAGTTTTTAAATTGACAATAATATAGCAGCGATACGTAATTACATTTTCATATTTTTACGTACATTTCCAAATGTAAGAACTAATTAAAAAGCTCACTAATATTTAATAGCAATGTCACTTGTGGAGTGCGATATAATCTACATAATTATAATATGTTATGAAACACAAGTAATTTACAAGTAACTGAAAACATACGTAAATTATTTTACCTATTAAGTCATGAAGGTTTTGAGAATTTTTATGTCATTGTATTTCTTTAGCTGTTAATGTTCTGGAAGTAACATCGCAATATTTGTTCAAACATTTTTACTATTATTATTCTTAATGACTTGAACTAGATAAGGATGTGAGCAAATCTAAGCCCATTAATGAATTGCAATGGTGTCCTTATTACATACAACAACCTAGTATTTATAATACCAATATAAGTCACTGTGAATTTGTGCTTGTGTTCTTGTAATGAGTTTATTTAAAATTGTGGCACTGCAGGTTTACAGTGGCTGGAGGTAAAAACAGAATTCACTAACATTTCACAGCTCATCCACCGAGAACATTACCGGAGGTAACAAGTGAGCGCAACGAGCTTATGTCCATTTCAAATTGAATTAAATGCAATGCACTAGACACAAAGTGTAATGTTTCCAGTGCATAGGCAATCATCAATTACAGCCCTCACCCCCCTACACAGCCCTCACCCTTCGCTATTACAGCATCATACTGATCGAATAAAACATATATATTATTTGAACACTATGCAATAAATATGAAGTTACATATGCTGAAAAGCGTAAGGAAATTAATTAAATATACGATAATATATCATGTTTACAAGGGACTTACGAATACTTTCTAATATAACAAAAAAAATGTACATCTAGGAGATTTTCATTATCCTAAATACTATTTTTAGGATATGATTGCTTCTATCAAGCAAAAGCCACATTATTCTATGTACTAGCCACTTTCTTTTACTCGGCTTATGCACTGAATTTTAATTTTAATTGAATATGGATAGTACAACTCAAATTTATTGACGTCTAAGATTTAAGTTTAAAGTCTTTTAAATTTAAAAATATTTAGATTTTATACTTTAGTGAGGTACACATTAAGGTAGATTTCATTGCAGCTCATATGTCTGGTCTATTGGCTATATTGGCACTTACATCCCAGATTCTGTAAACTCCCGACCTTTATCTGTGACTCCCAATATTTGGGATCTTCAAGACTCCTAAAGTTCTCTGCCCCTAGGAGCTCCTGACTACTGTCTTCTAACAATAACTAGAAGTTTTAGAACAATGAGAGCTTCCGGCTCCTTGCAGGTCCAGTTTTTTAGATCAGCAAATGCTGTTATTACTGTACTTACAGCCCAAAAAATAAAAAAACCCGCTAGACAAGAAAAATATTGAAATTATCTTTTTCCTGTCATAAATAAAATTATCGTTAGAATTTAAAGAAGGTTGGATTCGATTTAGTGAATAAATGAGTCAATAACACTAACAGTTGATTATATGATACACCGAAGTTTATTAAATCGATCACACATGTCCTCAATATTAGGAATGAAAAGTGATGATATTTGTTGTGACGATCATACTTAATCATAAACTTTGTGAGATACCTTAAAATGTATTCTGCTTATGCCGAATTGTGATTAGGAAATTGGTGGAAGAAAATCTCTAGCGTTAAGTAATTGAAATTATCCCCGGTTCCAAAATGAGCGGAATTAAAATATTGAACCAATTAGTTCAAGACAAATCTGAGTAGAGTTTTAAATAATTTAAACCCACTCTTTAGTTCAAATTCGCCAGAGGTGAATTTATTTTGAAATAATAATAATTCCACTTAATTATTGTTTCTGATGCATTGCTAAACTCACCATTCATTACAAAACTCTTAAAGGCGTCATATTCTGTATTTTAAAATGCCATTAAATGTGTCTTTGCTTTTTGTTGTTTATGTGGATTAAAATAATGGCTAAAATTTTAACTTTTAAACTATAGTGATGATGATAGGATTTCAATGAACTAGGAACAGACATAACAATAAAATATCTATCGAATCAATAGAGCTATCACATAACAAATTTGCAATTTTACAGCTAGTTACTAGCGAAATATAACGAGGGGGGTTCATGCGAGAGCTTTTTGAAGAGAAACACATATTTATTATATTTAAAAAAAACGAATATGCTAGATGTGTTCAAGAATTTTCAAACATATCAATCGCTATATAGCTATATCACAGAAAAAACTACAGTGGAAAATTTTATTTTAATTATCAAAAAATTTACGTTAATAAACTGGTAACCTGTAAATAACTTTGGCTATTTCAAACCTGCCTCTTCCATGGGGGGACCCAGATTTCACGCTTAAAATCTTAATAGAAATATGTTAAGATCAGAAATCAAAGCCTATCCATTTTTCCCACTTTGAATAAAGAAGAGCAAGAAGCTTTTATATACTTAAAATGGGATATTAAAAATATCCACGAAATATTTATGAAATAGATGTACGTTATTAACCTTTAAAAGGCATACATCTATTTTTGTCTTTTAACAGACATACAAGGGCCTACTGGACCCTATTTTAAAACACAAAAAAAAGGAAACTCTTTTAAAATGGCCATTTTTATAGTTTGTTTAAGGTTTTAGATGCAAAAAAATTTTAGTCAAAACTTTATTATACGTAGAAACAATGTATGAATATACTTCATCCGTGGCAATTATGTACCTATCTCACAAAAAATCGCAGGCATAGGTAAGATTTTACCATCAAAATATACGCTATACAAATGAAACAATTATCTTTGAGGTTTTTTTAAATATTTAATTATTAATTATAATACATATAATAACTAAAAATTGTCTTTGGTGAATAAGAAAAATTATGTACATTATTTCACAAATAACCTCAAAAATTATATTAAAACCAATATAATCAAACATAGACAATTTGGAAAAAATTCAAACGGCACACAGGCGTCCGTTGAACTCCAAGACTTATCCGTGTATTACTCAGCTGACCGCTGGTAACTTAGGCCTCACCACTGGCTTGAAGCCTAATGAGGCTAAATAAAATTATATGGGTACCAAAAATTCTCGTTGCAAACTTAAACTGAGCAATATGAAAAAGAAGTTTATGTGGGATCCTATGCACCCCGTTGTTCTCTTTGTAGGTTAAAATATAGATAAGTGACACACGTGACTCTTATTATTGAAAACATGGATGTTGTTTTTATTTGATAGTTATTCGCCAAAATAACCGCATTTAAAAATATAATTGTATTCTACTATATGTTGAAGACTTCTTAGTGGGTACAATCAGTTTTGTGTAGTAAATTTGTTAGCAGAAGAAAATAAATTGGATTGAAATTAATAAAATACGAGTAATTGTAGCCAAAATAAACTAAACTTGTTTAATACTTGTAAAATAAGCTAAAATAGAGCCATAGAATACAGCAGAAAATGTATCTACAGACATTTTATCACATTTTCAGTGATCCGCTACTTCCTCAGGGGGGCGGCCCGCTAGGAGTCAGAAGAAAATCTTAAACGTAAGCATAGGTTGATATGCATATCAAATTAAAGGTCTATATTACTAGAGTACAGAGCCACAAACCCGACCTCAAACGGATAACCGAGACTAAATATTCTATAGTTATAATATTATATATTAATTTCACGAAAGTAAAAACATATAATGTTTATGTGGTTTGAAATTTGTATTGTTATTTTAAATTCTTTATTCTCTGATTCTGACTTACTAATATTACTATGTAAAATGTTCGAAATTGAACGTATTTAGTGAAGTGCAGTAATATAAGAAGGGTAACCATTAATAAGCAGGAAAACTAATTGGAGAAGGGAGATTTATAAGCTTTACTTGAATTACCATCCTATTTTAATTTTTAAGGTTTTGAAATGAAGTGGGTGTAAAGTTTTCAACAACCATTATACCGTTTGACACGGAAGGGCCTTTGATTAGCAGAATTCTCTCTTTATTCTATTTCCAGCTTCCTATAGTCTGCGATGGACTTCGGGCAATTTTATTTAACATAAACCGCTGCCTTTTGTTTTAATAAGTTACAAATGAACATCATGTTTTTAATTAGTGAGTTCCTTGAGTAACTCAAATCGCTTTGTCTGCGTATGAAATACGAACTAAATAAATAAATTTAATAAAATTTAATGTCAACTTTATTTTCAACTAGTAAAATAAATGGCTACCACTAATGTAGACAATTCCTTAATAAAAATCTGTAAATACTTCACACTAATGGTCGATTGATATTGATAAGTGAAGTAGAATAAAATTACAAGTTTAATTTTGAAAAGGAATTTCAATTCAACGTTTTATTGCATAAAAGACAATACAAACTGCATCGAAATCGTCATAACATTTAAAAGCTAAAATTTTGCATTCATCATTACAGTAGCTCTCATTTAGACTTACGATTATTCATTTACCCAAATTCTCATTCATTACATAATTTTCCCACTCTGATCGCATGGTCAGCCAATTAGGTGGTCACCCAATCTTTTTCCATGACCTAGTCTGTACTATAAAAAGCTTTCGAGATCAGCGCGGTTATCAGACGAGTTTTAAATGCTTTAGGCTCTGTGGCATTTTTGATCGAATTTGGCAATTTGTTGATGAACTGAACTCCTGCCTGTGAAGGCAATCGTTCATAAGCTACCGCCCTGCGTCTTCCAGTAAGGTAGTTATTCCTGCCTCAAGTGTCATAAGAGTGTACGTCACTAGCTCTTATGACCTCGCATTTTGATTTGAAAAAGGAGATTTTCCAGAATATAGAGACAGGGAAGAGTCAAAAGTTTGAGATTTTTGAATACTGGTCTGCACGACTCGAAGCTCTGCAATTATTCCAACTGCTATTTCTGCAGGGTGAGCATTCTATGAAAATGTAAGTTTGCACAACCTCCCCACAAGATCACTCCGTATGAGAGATGTGGGTACATTATTCCATAATACGCAGTGATCAGTACCTGAATTGGACAGTATTTGGAAAGCTGTCTCAAAACACAATTGCCTGAAGACAGTTTTGAACAGACATTGTTGACGTGAAAATTCCATGCCAGCCCTCTATAGTTATATCCCAAGGAATTTAGTCGAGAGGACGGGTTCGGCTTCAGTTTCATCCGACATGACTGATGGATTCCAATTTGAGTCTTTATTTCGTAAACAAAATGTGATGAAAGTTGATTTTGATGGGTTTGTTTTGAGATTAAGCTCGTTGAAGTGCTGGGTTGTATTGTTGAGCTCTGTGAATGTCACAATTTCCAATTCTGGAATTGATTTTGAGCTGAAACAGAGAGTCGTGATTTGATTAAAGTGTAATTTTAGTATTTTAAGAAAAAGGAAAGTATTTAGGTATATAATAATTAAGATTTTTATTAAAATGTTTACACAAATTATCAGATATCCTATCATAATATACAACACAAATGTTTTTTTTTAGTATTTTTATGACGTGTCTAAAACGTGTTACGAAGAAATGCCGAATCGAAGATTGACAGGTAAAGAGTTAACATTTTGAGTTTTTCTTAACCGAAGTTGTTTAAAAAATAATTTTTTTTAGTTTTTTGTAACATAATAAACTACAACAACTAATTTTTCATGCTGAAATGTACAATTATGAATATAATCAAGTGACTGAAATCCTTCAGTATTTTATGATGCTACAGATCTACATAATCTTAAACATTATATACAGTTATACGACACAAATATAATAAAAGAGATGACGGGAAATATACGGCCAAAAATTTAAATAAAATAACTAAATCTAAATTCACGTATAAAGTTTAAATTAAATTTTAAAATGTCGATTCAATAAACAGAAGTAGAGAACTACTTTCTCAGTTTAACCTTTGATAAAGTATTCATAAGAGGGTCCCAGATATTTGCACTTTGATGGAAGAATTATTCCTTAACTTTGGAATGGCTGTTTTAATTACGGTTTTCTTTGGGAGATATGACCTTTTAACTCAATCTTCCATTTAACGACTATACGACGACGAATTGCTAATTATTTTAAATTAGTTTAATCTGGATTTTATGTTATTAATTACAATTTTTAATTATTGTTGTTTATATATTGTTTGTACCTTGTTGATTTCAAAACAATTAAAGTTTATTTAATCATAAAACTAATAATGCCGTAATTTTACGTACTAAAAAAGGAGTGGTTCGTATAATGGTATAAAAAATAAAGTTATTTCTTAGTGGAATATAAAAGTACGTAGATATTTTTCGTAACCATTTAAACCCAAATACTTTCTAATATTCTAATAATACATTTTCAACAAAGGTTTAGTGGAATAATATATCAACATCAACTACTGTAAGAACTATGGTATCAAAATTTCTATGAATCTACTTACGCAGAGAAGACGGTTATAATTTAACTTATAACAGCTGATTGTACCTGATATAAAATATTACAAGGTTAAAGACACTCTACTAGAAGAACACAACCGGGTTTTGATAACGAGCTGATAAAAAAACATAACCTCAAAAGATTGCCTTGATAGACTTTGAAATCCCGTGGTAAAATCCCTATGATTGGGATTGAATGTGATAAGAATTTCCTAAAGGCACTTCTAGAGTGTACCAGATTTATGTACATATAAAATTAAATTTATATGACTAAAGATTTTTTGCAGATATTAAAAAATCAAAATAAATTTTAAAATAATTGCATTTTACATACATTTTATAACTTTTTGTTACATTTTAGCTTTTATTTTATTTATATACATACACTTTTATGTCTTTTTAATTCCTCCTATCTTGTCAATCTTGTTTGTAGCGTCTTTGTATTATATTGTAAGTGAGTATTGAAGAAGGAACATGATTCTTTTGTCTATAACTTACAAATATCTTAGACGAGAAAGGTAAATATGTCTTTTTAATTCCTCCTGTCTTGTCAATCTTGTTCGTAGCGTCTTTGTATTATATTGTAAGTGAGTATTAATGAAGGAACATGATTCTTTTGCCTATACCTTACAAATATCTTAGACGAGAAAGATAATATTATGTCTTTTAAATTCCTCCTGTCTTGTCAATCTTGTTCGTAGCGTCTTTGTATTATATTGTAAGTGAGTATTGATGAAGGAACATGATTCTTTTGCCTATACCTTACAAATATCTTAGACGAGAAAGATAATATTATGTCTTTTAAATTCCTCCTGTCTTGTCAATCTTGTTCGTAGCGTCTTTGTATTATATTGTAAGTGAGTATTGATGAAGGAACATGATTCTTTTGCCTATACCTTACAAATATCTTAGACGAGAAAGATAATATTATGTCTTTTAAATTCCTCCTGTCTTGTCAATCTTGTTCGTAGCGTCTTTGTATTATATTGTAAGTGAGTATTGATGAAGGAAAATGATTATTTTGCCTATACATTACAAATATCTTAGACGAGAAAGATAATATTATGTCTTTTAAATTCCTCTTGTCTTGTCAATCTTGTTCGTAGCGTCTTTGTATTATATTGTAAGTGAGTATTGATGAAGGAACATGATTCTTTTGCCTATACCTTACAAATATCTTAGACGAGAAAGATAATATTATGTCTTTTAAATTCCTCCTGTCTTGTCAATCTTGTTCGTAGCGTCTTTGTCTTATATTTTAAGTGAGTATTGATGAAGGAACATGATTCTTTTGCCTATACCTTACAAATATCTTAGACGAGAAAGATAATATTATGTCTTTTAAATTCCTCCTGTCTTGTCAATCTTGTTCGTAGCGTCTTTGTCTTATATTTTAAGTGAGTGTTGATGAAAGGAACATGATTCTTTTGCCTATATCTTACAAATATCTTAGACGAGAAAGGTAAATATGTCTTTTTAATTCCTCCTGTCTTGTCAATCTTGTTTCGTAGCGTCTTTGTATTATATTGTAAGTGAGTATTGAAGAAGGAAACGTGATTCTTTTGCCTATATCTTACAAATATCTTAGACGAGAAAGGTAAATATGTCTTTTTAATTCCTCCTGTCTTGTGAATCTTGTTCGTAGCGTCTTTGTATTATATTGTAAGTGAGTATTGATGAAGGAACATGACTCTTTTGCCTATAACTTACAAATATCTTAGACGAGGAAAGGTAAATATGTCTTTTTAATTCCTCCTGTCTTGTGAATCTTGTTCGTAGCGTCTTTGTATTATATTGTAAGTGAGTATTGATGAAGGAACATGATTCTTTTGCCTATATCTTACAAATATCTTAGACGAGAAAGGTAAATATGTCTTTTTAATTCCTCCTGTCTTGTGAATCTTGTTCGTAGCGTCTTTGTATTATATTGTAAGTGAGTATTGATGAAGGAACATGATTCTTTTGCCTATAACTTACAAATATCTTAGACGAGAAAGGTAAATATGTCTTTTTAATTCCTCCTGTCTTGTGAATCTTGTTCGTAGCGTCTTTGTATTATATTGTAAGTGAGTATTGATGAAGGAACATGATTCTTTTGCCTATATCTTACAAATATCTTAGACGAGAAAGGTAAATATGTCTTTTTAATTCCTCCTGTCTTGTGAATCTTGTTCGTAGCGTCTTTGTATTATATTGTAAGTGAGTATTGATGAAGGAACATGATTCTTTTGCCTATATCTTACAAATATCTTAGACGAGAAAGGTAAATATGTCTTTTTAATTCCTCCTGTCTTGTGAATTTTGTTCGTAGCGTCTTTGTATTATATTGTAAGTGAGTACTGATGAAGGAACATGATTCTTTTGCCTATATCTTACAAATATCTTAGACGAGAAAGGTAAATATGTCTTTCTAATTCCTCCTGTCTTGTCAATCTTGTTCGTAGCGTTTTGTATTATATTGTAAGTGAGTATTGATGAAGGAACATGATTCTTTTGCCTATAACTTACAAATATCTTAGACGAGAAAGGTAAATATAGATTTAATAATAATTTTCAATGGACAAGGAGATTCTTATACAAATATTTAGTTCAACCGATAAAAATGCATATGATGTTATATATGCTACTATTTCGCAATATTTACATTAATTATTTTATTCTGATGAATAAAAATCTTCATAAAATATTAGAAAATTGGATAGATAAATACTTTTATAATTTTTATAATTTCATCACATACTTAGAAATGTTGGTAAAATAGCAATGTATGTATTCTGTGGTACAGTGCATTGATAACGATACTTCTTACAAGCAGTATTCAATTTTCATTACATTTACATTAATTATGTAGAAAGTTTATAAACAAAAATAATGCTACATTTTTTTTATATAAATTGTATCAGTTGTATATAAAATTTAAACATCAAATTTCGAATATATATGTATAAACTTATTATAAAAACAGATATATGATGGGCCTAATTAATAGACTGTAAAAAAAACAATCTATTTTATTATTACCGACATTTTTAAGTATATACCAAAGTAAAAATTTTGGAATGTTTGTGTACTTTCCTTGAGTTTTAAAAATATTTACTTACAATTCACTGTTTACTACGCAGTTCTTTTTTTTAAATAATTAAAGGTACACATTTTTACATTATTCAAATACTTTAAGTTATGTTAACTTAAACGCTTGATTTGGCTTTATAAGCACCTTTTCTTTTGTTACTATAAAGTATTATGAAGTTATTATTAAGAAAAGTATGTTTACCACCAGTTTACGTTTTTGAGAGGTAAAAATTATTTTCTCTTAGATTTTATTCCTTAGTTTTGTATACTAAAACTTTGCTTTGCAAAGAACGTATACCTAGTTTTACTGTAATTAGAAATTGCTTTGATTAGTGTTATAGGACTTGTATTACTCTCTGATCATTATACTTCTCAAAGAGATTTAAACATACATAAGTTTTACAACCAGTTAAGTGAACAAGTAGAATGTTTAATTGTTTGATTTAAATCTATGCTTATATCATGTAGAAATTTAAATTACTTATTAGTAATAAGGAAACTAATAAAAACATACAAAAGACCGACACTGAAAAAAGATGGATAAATTCATTGCAGTATTAAAATGCATTACGACCTGTAATATAAACTATATAAGTACAATCTCTCAAGCCAAATTTTAGTTTAGAAAGAGATACATAGTTTTTTATACAGTGTCATAATTTATAAGGTGTATGTAGTTGAATCGTAAACTTCTAAATTTTAATAAGTAATCTTAGAGCTATCATTTAGAAATATTCGTCTAGTAAACTGAATATAATAAAAATAAATTAAATATGTCGATGTCCCATTCAGTGACATAACTTATTTTAATATTTATACTTCAAAATTTCAATATTATATAGTATTTATATAAAATAATTTTACTTGTTATTGAAAAAATGCGGAAAGTCTGTATAGACAATACATATTTTATTTAAATTGTGACTGGCTCATAGAATAGCATTTGTAATGATAGACTTATTATTTTTATCAAACCAAAATAATATCCATATAATAATTATTAATATATTACTGGCACGTGCACTTTAAGTACACAATTACGGAATGTGTGTGTGTGTTCGTTTTGTGTAAGCTCGTGCGTGTGTGAACACATGTGTGATCGTTAACATTTTGCAGTTAAAAAAGGTAATTTTTAAACATTACTTGTCTGCTTGTGTGTATCGAAACATCATTTCGACATCAAAGAGGTGTCATAATAAAATTGGGGCTGCAGCGTCAGAGTGCAGGCCTGCTTCAAATCAGTCGTCAACTAAGCGCTGTATAACTAATGTAATTAATATATTATTATAACAGTGATTAATCAGAGTAAACCGTGTAAGCACTTATTCATTTATGTGTATAGTCACTTTTACATTTTTAAATCTGTAGCTTTCTTCAGTTTTCATGGTTGGAGACAATAGCTCGAAATGACCATGGAGTAATTTAAATTGTCCTCAAATGGAAATACGTAACGTTATACATTTCTGTAACAGATAATACACTTGGCCGTCAAGGAGCTTAGACCCAATGTGCATTGTATAATCGAACAACCTGGTTTAACGTTAAATTTATATAAAAATGATTTGTGAAAAATATCATCGCTGTCCATGCTAATATTTGAAGAGGTCAAAATGGGAATGTGTCGAAACGATAAATTATACGAAAGGGTGGGGGTTTTCACCGATTTTATTTGACTGACTCAAAACGAACACAAATTAATACAAATAATAGTTGAATCTTTGTCAGCGAAATAGATAAAGA
The DNA here is from genome assembly GCF_021130785.1 of Homalodisca vitripennis. NCBI lineage: Eukaryota > Metazoa > Arthropoda > Insecta > Hemiptera > Cicadellidae > Homalodisca > Homalodisca vitripennis. The sequence continues at coordinate 17,188,162 of NC_060211.1, forward strand.
GAATGGAAATCACCGCTTGAAAGTTCTGTATATATAGTGACTCTGATTTATTACTCGTATCTGAAGTTTGGTTTTAATTGAGTCGAGTTAAAAAACAGATATAAATAATATAAAAATGTCTCATTTCCTTTCTCAACCTTTACACCTCCCTTCCATTAAGATCTCTACCAATATTAACCCTCTTGACGATCGGTTTCTTTCTTACGGAAAAAACTCTTAACTTATTACAAGAAAAATCAGGTTTTAATCTTAAACAATGCAAATGGACTCTTGGCCCCTGGACTATGAGCTCAACCTGTTTTTCTCAGTTTTTGCGGTCGAGTCACTCCATCGCCTGGTTTGTAGTTATATTCACGCTTACAATTGATTACAAAGTACGATACATTCAATTTACAATACTGAATCAACAACAGAGTTTCACAAAACTGAAGCTTTTGAAAAAGAGTAATTTTTTTTAACGATATAAAAGGAAAATAACTTTAACAATGAAAACAGATACAGGGCACAGGCTCTGCTAAATAGGCTATATTCGATTTTAAATTAAGGTTAGAATGTAACTAAAACTGTGATGAAATCATACTTTATTTTAAGTAAATCTGTAAGTAGTGGTAAATTATGAACCCCTAAAATAAAACCAACAATTTTATTTTAAGATCTGGGTTTAATACAAATTATAAAGTAAAAAACTGTATTTTTAATATGTATATTAGTAGACATATTACTATTTATATAGATTTCAGAAATTTGTTATTTATCTAGCGAGATAAATTAAATTATAATGCACAAGCATACATGAAAAACTTTTTTCTACCAGTTATTGATGGTAATAAGTCGATTTCTGTATGTCTATACATGAACCGTTTCAAAGAAGGTCGCCTAGGAGGAAACTCCACCTCTACTACCTCTATGTCTGAGTTTAAAATGGTAATAATCGGTTAATTGGTAACTCTCCGGACCAGGATGTTGTCCGTTGTTGGGGAATGTGAAGTCTATCACGCTGACAACACCTGGCATGCATATTTTTGAATCGCTTTGTTTGATTTGAACTGCCCATAGTTGTTCAAGCAAATATTCAATGTTTCCGGAAGAATACGTTTGGAGACAAAAGACGATATGTATAGAGAAAAATTTAAACTTGAATACTATGTATTAATTTTGTTTAGGATCTATATATGATGCTATATTTTATTGTATCTCCTGTCTAATTGCTTAGGTACATTTTGTAGGCCAATGGAAATTCAGTTTATACAAAGACTGTTATTAGAACCAAGGTTGGAGAAAAACTTGTAATAAATTAATACTACCATTAAGAGATTAGGAAAAATGTTTTATTAATCTGTAAATCTTTGGTTTTATTCAGAGCTTCTTAAACGTCGAATTTCTTTGGATCTCTTCAGACATACATCACTCCAGATTTTCAGGAGTCGTCAAATCAGCGTCAGATTCCAGATGCTGCACTGAGGAAGGTGGATTGGAGCTTCACTCAACATTCACGTGGAATCAAGGCTTCCCGCAATAGCTACTTTAGATTAAGAATTAGATACATAAGACAAAGTTACAATCTAACTTACTAAATTTAAAGACTGCTACCAAACCCATCTAACTTGACTTTTAACAGAAGTACGCTCAGATCTGGGTATTTAGTTATACTTTTTCAACGGGGAAAAAGCAAAATCAACTATGGAACAAAAAGTACTAAGACCGAAGTAAAATGAAATGGTCATAAATATATAGCAAAATATTTTCTTGATTATCTTGATCGTGGTAAGAAGGTAAACATATTTTTTTGCTCATACTGGTGCAAAACCTACCAAATTACGTGCAAATCGATGGGTAACGGCTTGTTGTAACATCAATATAAGTGAAGGATAAGTGAATGCAAGAAAAGTTCCCCAAAACATTACCCTTTACTTCTTTGACAGATGTAGTAAGAAATATAGAGTGTAACGTAGTCTAACCCTGCCTTCCGGTCCGCAAGGCAGCGTAGGACTACTTTGGAATATTTTTTCAATCAAATTCCTTGCAGAATTTAAGGTCATGATATATCAGTAATTATAGGCCGTTTATATTTTTTGTAGTTAATCTTACAAAAACTGTTGCAGTTTTCTTAAGCAGTCAAAATAGAGATTTAAAGTCCAAAATCACGAAGCACTCTACAAATTACATGTTAATGACATGGTAAATAGTAACCTCTGTCATACACTATGTCAGTATTGTGATAACATGTTTCAGTGTTAAAGTACTAATGTTCAGTCACAGCTCAATCAATGTTGCATGAACCCACAGGCACGGATTAGCATGCGTCATGGCATTTCTGAGCCAACATTAGGTCACGTGATTTGACCTCCAATACATGGCATGATAAGTCAAATGCAATAATCTTTGCGTATATATTCTTGTAGAGAGATTCAATTGTACTTAATATTGAAATAAAATAAAAATATATATTGAAATAACCATAACGCTCACTAGGAGGTTCAAATAGAATCAGTTTATTGTAGCAGATAACACAGGCAGAGAGTGGAAAGTAGTATCAAAGTTATTTTTAGAAACGTGAAGTCCACTACATTACTTATTTATTTTGTAACTATATAGTCCCCACATAACATTCTATCTCAATCCAATTAATTTACTTTTCTAAACAAATTTTGGATTGGGAACCTGTTACTACAGCTATCGGGGATTATGAATATAGACGGAAAATTATGTAAGCAGGAATGGAAACAAGTCAGGCCAGGGAAGCACAGAAAAACAGTTTAAGCACATTTTTGACATATACAACCATCACGAAAACAACACCCGAAATCAACTTATCAGTTGTTACAATAATTCAGATAAGTGTAACAAAGACTAAGCGTTGCTATGGCTTAAACAAAATAGATTTGGTAAACTTTTCACTTAACAGAATGATAAAAGGTGGAACAGGTTATTCATATCACCCATTCTTTCGTTGTTTTTGTTGTTGTATAAACTGACATACTCTGAAGGAAAAGTTTATTGTGTTTGTTTAAACTAAAAGCTTCTGTAATAGAAAGATCACTGTAGCTTGTAAAAGCACAGGGATCATGATTATTCCATTGAATTAGGCAAATAGTTACCTTGTTCTTAATTTAGAATCAGGTTTTTAGAATTTAATGTTTTCTTGTAATGAACAAGAAAGATTATACTTCTTAATTCATGCGACTCTAAACTAAAACACCAAGATTTCTAATTTTTAGAACCAACATGACAGTGTTCGTAACATACATGTTAATACTTTGATTTTGAAATACTTTATACTTATGTTTTGAATGAAAATTTCTATTTTTATTTGATAAATATACATGGTGACACAACTTAATAGTTCATACATTGTATAATTCCTCTGTGAACATTTTATCTTTGATATTTTAATGGTTGTTTACAAGTATGTACGAATTTATAATAATGAGTAATGGGTACTACCGATGATATATTCTAAATGCAAATATTGTAAATAAAACCAATGAGGTATTTCAGCTACAAAAATGAATGTATTATCTGCTGAACGGCGAGATCAATGAAAAAAAATCCGTTAGTAAAAAAAAGCCATATTCATTACAAGGACTGAGAAGTTTATATTTCACGAGTTATGCCTGTATGATTTTTATGTTATAACACAACGTAAAAAAGTACTTCAAGTTGGCCTTGTACTGGATATAGCTTCAGTTTAATTTGCAAACTACTTGGGCCTGAACGAAAGTATGCATTCTCTACCTGGTGAGCAGAACGATTTCGGTCTTATCTGACACTTCACTCAGATCGTGAGCGTCTTTCCAGGATACAAAAACTCGTGCATCCTCGAAAATCCTTGCGATAATAATTGCATATTATTGCTTGTTATCCCGCGAGAGTTTCCCTACAAATTTTCTGTTGTCAATATTCTGTTGTTTCCCTACGAATGATCCACTAGCCGCATGCAACAAGTCTGGTCATAGATTCGGATCGCATTTCGTACTTAAACCTGCCATATACAACAGTAATCTATCCCTGTGGCTGCTTCACGTATATCCAGGAAGTCAAGTAATTACAGCCAGCATTAAAAGCAACCAAACCTGACTAGTTTAAGACGTTTAGCATAAAATGTGACAGCAATTAGCACTAAAGATGGTCTCTTTCATGATCTGCCATGAAAAATAGCTGGCGATTATAAATAGTATTTGTGTGTAAGAATTTTCACTATCAGCCAGTAATTTAGTGTGCAAGCTTTGATTTCAAAGAGCCTCTAGGGAAGTTTCCCATCATTCCAGTATAAACGATAATATCTATAGAGACCTGACTTTGTGATCACCTTTAAATTTTTTAATAAGGAGTTAGAGGTTGTGTTGGAATTGGATATTGAAGGTTTCCTTCAATTAAATAGTGGTAATACATATTCAACAGCAACTGATTTAGTTGTATAAAACAACTTTTTGAGGATTTAAATGTATCATTTTCGTCAGATCAGGATGTATTAGTTCATGAAATAAGAAAGGAAAGGGGATAAACACGTATTATAAAAGGGAAGGTGACACCACTCACACCAAACTTTGCATGTGATGGTAGATAAATGTGATAGTGTTCTTAAATTTTCATGCTCGTGACTCGAGCTCGTGATTTGCATAATCTTCTGTAGCTAAGCCTGGATTCATTTTCTCTTATAAGGATTTCAAGTAGTTTTCGGTTATGTTTAACGTTTTTTTCCCTAATTTTTCTTTTTTTTTCTTTCCCATTTCATGAACTGATACATACTCACCTGGCGAACAGGATAGATTCCAATCCTTGAAACGTTCTGTTAAACATTTTGGAACTTCTAACGATGTAAAATATTCGAAATCTTATTATCCCTCCAAACCGTCCATCTTCATTAAATAAACTTTGAAAGAGAATATTATAGTACGGTAAAAGAAAACTGTGAGATTAGCATAGTCTACATTGAAAACCAGCATTTATAATACAACAAAGTTTATGTTGTGTAACCGAAAACTGATTTAATAGGTACCTAATAATTGAATTTAAAGCTTAGAACTTAGTTGAAGTCCTCATCAGAGAGAGTAAATAACAGGTTTGAAGACCACTTCAGAACAGGTACTTAAAAAAAACTCATTTAAAACCTAATAGATTGTAATCTATCTTTGAATTAGATTTTTTTTCCACCACCGAAAAAACGTACAAGGCTACTTATACCCGCATAATTTAGTACATTGAAACTGTAAAAAAATACTTAAATAAATTTCGTCCATCACTTGATTAGTGTTACAACGTTATACCGTAACTTATAAATATTATGTTGAAATATTTCAATTGATTTAAACAAGGAGATATATTTTGTTAAAATCTTTAGCTTCTGTCAAATAAGTGAAACAAAAGCAAGGTTAATGTTTGGCTGACAAGTATCTTCCAGTTTATTCTACATCGGCATACAGTTGAATTTCACAAACCTCCGCTCAAAAGAAGCTGAACAATATATCCTTCAATTTACTAAGCTGACAACTTAGTATTCCATTTTAAGAATGAATTTTAACACTCTTTCAAGAATGACTGGACATAATTTTTATACTTTGACTAAGATTAGGAATAAAATATTAAACAAGCTTTTAAACTTTGGATAAGCTTAAAAGACCAATCCCGGAACAAGGTAAATAACTGCGAAGTTTCAACTTTTAAACAAAGCTTAAAAAACGTTACTAAGCTCTTTTCCTGAGCTAGCTTTAAACTTACCAGCTCAAACCAAGTTTATGCAAAATATAATGTGCTATTGGGGCTGTATGTAAACATTTTAATATTATTGAGGTGTCAAATTATTACAGTAGAACATCGTTTCGCCATTTGCTAATATTAATATATAAATAGTGAACGCTTCAAAAACGCCGTGGGGGCTGTAACATTTGTTTTGGAAACCAGAAAGTCAATAATGGTTGGTGATGAATTATGCCTTTTTTAAATTCATTGAAAGAGGGTCGGTGTTGTTTTTTAAAAGTCTAGTGTGGGTCGGTCTGGTCAGTGGTATGACAGTGTGTACTTTACAATTAGTCAGCATCAATTCATCCTCGTTACCATCAAATCTTTGACTTCAACACAGCGCAGTAAACGTTTAACAAAAACGCACAAATACTTGCCTACAACATTCATTTGGCGAAGTGATTAGTTTGTTGATCGTTGGTGGTTGTAACAGTTTTGTGAAAAAAATAATTTTCCAATAAAGCTAATTTTATCGCTAACTATTATTTCAACAAGCAGAAAATGCACATTTAAAAAAATCAACAAACTATTAAAATTCATTCTAAAACATACATTAAAAGCCACTTTATAGTCAGCGTGCTGGTGTCACTGTAGTTATTGCATTAAATGAATAATGATAATGCTCCTGCCGAGGAATTACTAACTGTTGATTAAGGTTGATTTTTCAGAAAGTAATTAAAAATTATGTTTTGCTCTAGCTGTGGTTCCTGGAATAAGCATAAATTGTTTTTCGTTCTTAGGATTACGTGGCTGGTCTCAAAACTCATAACATCAAAGCTTTTCCGAATTACCAGATTTTCAAAACGTTGGTAGCACAAGTGAATTATTGACCTATTGTTACCATGTTGTTGAGAGCCATATTTAGCTAAATTATATCAAATTGAAACTATTTCTGATTTAACCAATTATAAATGACGAATCTCAACATCGTGGCCTAAATATTTAAATTATTTAACTGTAAATATTATAAGAAATATTTCACAGTAGTCTGACTGTTGAGGTTAAAAGTTTTTGGTCCAGCTTTCCTGTTTACATTTTATGATAATAATAATATTATTGATCAATAATTGGGTCTCTATGAGACTGTTCTACTTTCTATTCAGCTTAAGAACCAATGTACTAGAACAAATATTCCTGGCCAAGTTATCTCTTGTTTAAGCGATAAAAATGAGTCACAACGTTTTTATTCTTAGTCAAATGGTGCAGAAATAGAGATTTCTTAAAATATCTATTTGAATTTGCAGTTTAAAGAAATCATTAGTTTTTAATTCATAATTTTTTCAAGCACTCATGCAAATTAATGTAATTTAGCTACTTTTTATAGATCTAACAACCATTCTCGTGTAACCACCTTTTCTTATCCAATTAATTAAATAAATAAATACACGCTGGTAACCAGCTTTAAAATAATTGAATCCATTTACAAATCTTATCTGTATTACAAAAGTACGATACATTATATAGCAACCGTAGTGAACATTAGGTAATATTTCTCACGATTTTGTCTAAGTAAGTGTATAAAGACAAAACACAGAAACCATGTATCATACAATTAGACAAAGAAAAATGCATATAGAAATGGATATCTTTGATTTGATAAACTTGATTGCTTCTATCTAGAAACTGTATGTAATAAACTAAACTATTACTGAACTACACACTATTCATGAATGAATGTTTGTCCGTACTAACCGTTACAACAACTGAGGTCAGTTTTCTCTTGTTATAAATTTAACTCGAGCAGGATCGAACGCAGAGATTATCTGAATATGTTTGAAAATAATCTCCAAGATGTATCACGGTGACAGTTCCAACGAGACTGAATCCAGCCACCGAGATAAAATCTGTGTGGAATGGATTCTATTTCTCAACGGTGGGATTATTTGAGCACGATACTGCTTTCTTATTTCACACAATTTGTATATGTTCAGGAAAATTACAATGGTTTCAGGTAAAAATACTGTATCGAGTTAGATAATTGTATTAGTACTTGAATTCAAATTGAAATCTCTATAGACCAGTGAAAGTTAAATAAGCATAGTGTATACTCAATTACTAACTATTTATAAGCTTCATGTGACCTCACAGTAGCTAAACGCTAAAATTTAAACACACTTAACGAAAGTAAAATCTCAAAAAAACTTTAATTTCATTGTGCACTCACGGCATGTTTCAGTGATAAGTTCAATTATCTTGTAGATATATTGGAATATTTACCTCAAGGTATGTTTTTGGCAGTGCTCTTTAGTCTAAAGCGTTTAAAAATTTTACATGTTGGTACTACTATTACTTTATAATAGTGTAGTATTTGGTATAAACTACCTATCTCGGATTTGGTTTAATAAAACAATATATTGGATACCTTACATCCGTAATTCGAGTACATCAAACTGTTCTTCTCTTCTTTGGAGGATTAACTGTATTAAAATTAAAGGACAGCCTTCAAACTGCAATTCAGTGCCTTTCCTTCCAATTTTATTCGCAATTATTCGGTTATAGAATGAATTTATAATAAAAGCAATTTATATTTTTAACTTCTATGAATTGAATTTTAAAATAAATGAGGAAGTGAATTATTATTAAACAAAAAACTACGAAAACCTGTCTATTTAGACTTCAAAATGCAATTGAACTTAATATAAATAACGTTTCTTCTTTTAAGTTATTTATATAAGCGTATCTTTAAATGTACCTTTAAAAAACAAAACCTATGATTAATTTTTAAAAACAAAACAGACTGATGTGTCATTGCTGGGTCACCTAAAAACTATGCTGATTTTCGACGAGATGGGTTACTACTTAAGAGACTTCCCAACGTTGGTCTTGAAGATTTTCTGTTTGACTAATCATATTTCACAGCTAGGTTTTTTAAAACCTTTTCATTA